>NC_091355.1:20769486-20816986 GCF_038502225.1 Cherax quadricarinatus | reverse complement strand
TGTCATTACGATTTCGTGAGTAATGAATAAACCAATTTGTTTCTCACGACCACACTCAGGTTGGTGACAGAGGTTCTCAGAAAAATTAGTTCTGGTGTTTGGGATAAACAACATATGTTATAATACTGTAGACAAGAACTAAAAATAATGTACAAAAATCACATAGGAAATGTATTTGAACCTTGAGATATGTTTAATAAATTAGGTCATGTGACTTCAGACTGATTCAGACTTCGAGAACAGTAACAACAACAAGTTCTCGTGAAGAAAATCTCTTCTAAAACTTGTAAGGGGATAATGGACAAAAGAATTTTAGAGACGACAGCATTTGAAAATGTCTAAAACATTTGCCAACTTTAAGAATAAGTTAGACAAAATATGAGTAAAAAAGGTTGGGTTTGAGTAAGACCTGCCTAGTATGGGCCAGTAGGCAGTGTGGAAGAATATATGAGAGTAATTTGTTCTGGCAAGGATTGAGAAAAATGTTAGGTAACTCATCAATGTCTGTCATGAATGTCATGTGGTGAGTAGACCTGAACATTTAACTAAACCAGATCTCTCTGCTGAGGTGCCAGTGTGTGTGTGTGTGTGTGTGTGTGTGTGTGTGTGTGTGTGTGTGTGTGTGTGTGTGTGTGTCATATAATAATAGCAATGGAGCGATAACAGTTGCAAGAGAGTCACAGGGCGGAATTAATGAATGACTAGCTCGAGGCACCTTTCAAGCTTAATCCTGTGCGGAAAAGGGAGATCATCCCTGAACGGGATGCGTCACACAGAGCATGCCAGCCAGGAAGGGCAGAGCAAGCATCCTGTTCCACTCGACCAAACCATAGCGGGACAGATACCAGAAGCATTTTAAGAAACAGTGGAAAAAAGACATCTGGCCCATAAATGTTGCAAATATAATATTAGACAGGAGAATATATCGCCACTGACACATTAAAATCTAGTTGGAGCTCTCAGATTTTGTAAGATGTAATAACACATTTTTCTCTAGTTAGTGACCAAATCCTTTTGCAGCTTAGAAAACCACTGAGATTCGACCGAGAAACCCTCAACACTTACAAAAATATGGTTTATGGAGCTATAAGCATACTAGTTCAGTTGAATTACCCCCAGAGGTTTTTGAAGTCATACCAGGAACTAATAAATGGTCCTAAACATTACCTCTGGAAAGCTGGCTAAGCGTATGTGGTAATGATTTTGGACAGGGTGGATTAAAGTGGAAAAATCAATCTTTCATTGAAGGTCAGAGTTCAATAAACAGCTTAAAAACGTTACTTAAGGTCACGATGAACCAGTTAAACAATTGTCAGCTAGATCTGTGTCACACCCATATATGTATACCTAAATTAAAACCCATAACTCGGGATTTCCAGCTAAACCCATTATTAGTTTTATTTGGTTAGCAACTTGTATGTTATCTAAATGGCTGGCTAAAATGCTAACATCAATTGTACGTAACACCTAGAAAGCCCACATAAAAAATAATGAACCTATCTCGAAAGAATTTATATTGGTAAGTTTTAACGTTATTGTGTTGTTCATCCAAGTTCCAGTACCTGATTAGCTACCTTACTTGGAAGATGAGTTGGAGAGGTTCTCTGTGCCGTTCCCCAAGAACATTATCATATTCCAAATTCGTATTTGAGGGAAAATATTGTGCCTAAAAACAAGGAATGACAATAAGATTCCATTATCGCTACCGTTACTGATGCTGCTACTGGTGCTGTTGGTGGTGCTACTGGTGCTGTTGGTGGTGCTACTGGTGCTGTTGGTGGTGCTACTGGTGCCGTTGCTACTTCTTCTACTGCCACTAATGATGGTGTTGGTGTTGCTTCTAGTATTGGTGCTGCTACTGATACTGATGCTACTAATGCTGATGCTGCTACTACTGGTGTTGCTACCACTACTGGTGTTGCTACTACTACTGGTGTTGCTACCACTATTGGTGTTGCTACTACTACTGGTGCTGCTGCCACTACTGGTGTTGCTACTACTACTGGTGTTGCTACTACTACTGGTGTTGCTACTACTACTGGTGTTGCTACTACTACTGGTTTTACTACTACTGGTGTTGCTACCACTACTGGTGTTGCTACCACTACTGAGGTTGCTACCACTACTGATGTTGCTACCACTACTGATGTTGCTACCACTACTGGTGTTGCTACCACTACTAGTGTTGCTACCACTACTGGTGTTGCTACCACTACTGGTGTTGCTTCCACTATTGGTGTTGCTACCACTATTGGTGTTGCTACTTCTACTGGCTTTGCTACTACTGGTGTTGCTACCACTACTGGTGTTGCTACCACTACTGGTGTTGCTACCACTACTGGTGTTGCTACCACTACTGGTGTTGCTACTACTAGTGTTGCTACCACTACTGGTGTTGCTTCTACTACTGGTGTTGCTTCTACTACTGGTGTTGCTGCCACTACTGGTGTTGCTGCCACTACTGGTGTTGCTGCTGCTACTGGTATAGCTGCCACTAATGGTGTTGCTACTATTACTGGTGTTGCTACTATTACTGGTGTTGCTACTATTACTGGTGTTGCTACTATTACTGGTGTTGCTACTAGAACTGGTGTTGCTATCACTACTGATGTTGCTACTATTACTGGTGTTGCTACTATTACTGGTGTTGCTACTATTACTGGTGTTGCTATCACTACTGGTGTTGCTGCTACTACTGGTATAGATGCCACTATTGGTGTTGCTATTACTGGTGTTGCTACCACTACTGGTGTTGCTACTACTACTGGTGTTGCTACTACTACTGGTGTTGCTACTACTACTGGTGTTGCTACTACTACTGGTTTTACTACTACTAGTTTTGCTACCACTACTGGTGTTGCTACCACTACTGGTGTTGCTACCACTACTGGTGTTGCTACCACTACTGGTGTTGCTACCACTGATGTTGCTACCACTACTGCTGTTGCTACCACTATTGATGTTGCTACCACTATTGGTGTTGCTACTTCTACTGGTTTTGCTACTAGTGTTGCTACCACTACTGGTGTTGCTACCACTACTGATGTTGCTACCGCTATTGGTGTTGGTACCACTACTGGTGTTGCTACCACTACTGGTGTTGCTACCACTACTGGTGTTGCTACCATTACTGGTGTTGCTACCACTAGTGTTGCTACCACTACTGGTGTTGCTACTTCTACTGGTTTTACTACTACTAGTGTTACTACCACTACTGGTGTTGCTTCTACTACTGGTGTTGCTTCTACTACTGGTGCTGCTACCACTACTGGTGTTGCTACCACTACTGGTGTTGCTACTTCTACTGGTTTTGCTACTACTAGTGTTGCTACCACTACTGGTGTTGCTTCTACTACTGGTGCTGCTGCCACTACTGGTGTTGCTGCCACTACTGGTGTTGCTGCCACTACTGATGTTGCTGCTGCTACTGATATAGCTGCCACTATTGGTGTTGCTGCTATTACTGGTGTTGCTATCGCTACTGGTGTTGCTACTATTACTGGTGTTGCTATCGCTACTGGTGTTGCTATTACTGGTGTTGCTACTATTACTGATGTTGCTATTACTACTGGTGTTGCTGCTACTACTGGTATAGCTGCCACTATTGGTGTTGCTACAACTGGTGTTGCTACCACTACTGGTGTTGCTACTACTACTGGTGTTATTACCATTATTGTTGTTACTACCACTACTGATGTTGCTACTACTACTGATGTTGCTACCTCTACTATTGTTACTGCTCCTACTGGTGTTGCTGATACTACTGGTTTTGCTGCTATTACCTCTGGTGCTGGTATTAGTGCTGCTGGCTTTAGTTCTGGAGCTGGTGCTAGTGCTGCTATTACTGTTACTGGTGCAGTTGCTACTTTTACTGGTTTTGTTGCTATTACTGGTGTTGCTATTATTACTGGTTCTGTTGCTATTATTACTGGTTCTGTTGCTATTATTACTGGTGCTGTTGCTATTGTTACTGGTGCTGTTGCTATTATTACTGGTGCTGTTGCTATTATTACTGGTGCTGTTGATATTATTACTGCTACTGGTGCTATTATTACTGGTGCAGTTGTTGTTATTACTGGTGCTGTTATTATTACTGGTGCTGTTGCTATTACCGGTGCTGTTGCTACTATTACTGGTGCTGTTACTACTATTACTGGTGCTGTTGCTACTATTACTGGTGCTGTTACTACTATTACTGGTGCTGTTGCTACTATTACTGGTGTTATTGCTTCTATTACTGGTGCTGTTGCTACTATTACTGGTGCTGTTGCTACTACTGCTAGTGTTGTTTCTTCTACTACTGATGCTGCTAGTGTTTCTGGTGCTGCTGCTAGTGCTTCTGGTGCTGCTGCTAGTGCTGCCACTGTTGCTGGTACTGCTTCTGGTGCTGCTACTCCTGCTGGTGCTGCCGCTGATACTGCTGCTGGTGCTGATGCAGTTTCTGCTGCTACTGTTGTTGGTACTAAGAATCTATCAGCGTTGCCTCTTAAGCTCCCGAGCGTGGATATGGTAACGCTCCGCGTGGGTAATATCGTTCATTAGTATTTGCTAGTGCTAGTGCTAGTGCTGACCCACCTACTTCATTACACGTCCCTGTGTACCCAGTAGAGAGGTGCCTTCTCATCACCTGGGGTACCCCAGTGGGGTACTGGGGTTGAGGCAGGAAGAGGTTGGGAGAATACCGAGATGGCAGATAGTGTTTGGGGGTTACTTAAAAGAGTAAGAAGTGGATTAAGTTAGGTGGGAGGGATAGAGCAGAGAATACTGGAAGAAAAGAGGAAGAGAGCAAAACGTGTGTGTATATACATATATATATATATATATATATATATATATATATATATATATATATATATATATATATATATATATATATATATATATATATATATATATATATATATATATATAGGGTGGTACCACCTTTAGAACTGTTCTAGGGACCCTCATCCTCAGAGAAAAGAATAAACTTGCTTCAGGGAAAACTCAAGGTTCTCCCTGTAGCTGTTTGAGAATTTTCTCCTACCAACCCCTATATTTAATATAAATTTAATTTAATTTAATATATATATATATATATATATATATATATATATATATATATATATATATATATATATATATATATATATATTGTGTGTTTGTGTGTACTATAAAAGCGACTACAGTTCAACGCTCTCAGACCCTGTAATACATAATAATACACTACAGGATTGTCTAACAAGGGCTCCATGTACATCTTAGGAGTGCGTTGAGCCTGAGCTAGAAGTGCACTCCGGAGGATGCAATAATTTATACTATTCTTTCCTAAGGGAATATTTGATTAATCCTACTTAAAAATTAAAGGTAGATAAATTGTGTAATTTAATATAAATCAAGAACAATAAATAACACTAGCATTAAATTTTGAAAAAGTTGTTTTCGAGAACACGGTATTTTGCTCAATTGTTTTTGTGTTGCTGAGAATGCTGTAATAATAACAGTCCAATGGATTAAATAAGCTGTAAGAATTTTTTATACAATTACGTAGCCAGCAGTAACAGCCTGGTTGAATAGACCATGATCCACCATGAGGCCTGGCCTCAGCCTTAGCCGCGGGGGCGTTGACCCCCGAAACCCTCTCTAGGTAAACTCCAGGTATTGTGGCTATATGAAATGTACATATAGTTTAAACAATTATACGTTATGATTGACCAAGGCTCTACATATGGCTTAAAAAATGCGTATTGTGGATTTGACCCAAGAGCCCTTCCCAGGTCGTACATAACCAGTCTGGGTCCATAACTTTATAAACAGAGAATCTGTAATTTTAAGCATCATTCCTCTATTCAGTGGCTCAAAATTAGTAAAGAATGAGTAGCTTTATTTCCGTAGCATTTTGACTGTCGACGAGTGTAATCCGTTAATTTATTTTGGGTGTTAATTCAGCCCTCTGTCTCTATGTTTAGGTTGAAAGAAATAATAATAGGCAATGAAAGCTGGACAACCCAGTGTACAGGGAATCGATTGAATATTCCATTAATGTTCTCGTAGAGTTTCTAAGCTGACAGACGACACCATTCAGAGAGTAACCTAACTTAACCTATTCTAAGAATCTAAATTAACTAAACCTGACCTAACTTAACTGAATCTAATCTAATCTAACACAACATTTTTTAGCATGATCTAGTCTAAACTAAATGTTTCATTCTAATCTAACGAAACTTGACATAAATTAAACTAACATTTACAACTAAACATATAAAACTGAACTAACATATACAGCTAAACATATAAAACTAAACTAACATATTAAACTAGACTAACATGTAAGTGTTAAATGAGTTAAATTAAAAAACTAATTATTTCAATGCCAAGGTAGTGGATGGAGGCGACCCTCGGTATTCTTCCACCCGTGGACCAGAGCAGCAACACAGTGTTGACAGTGATGTACAGTCAAAGGTCAAAGGGAAGAGGTGTTGTGGGGGGCTTATACCCCTCACCACAAGGAAAGAGGAGTTGTGGGGGGCTTATGCCCCTCACCACAAGGAAAGAGGTGATGTGGGGGGCTTATGCCCCTCACCACAAGGAAAGAGGTGATGTGGGGGGGCTTATGCCCCTCACCACAAGGAAAGAGGAGTTTTGGGGGCTTATGCCCCTCACCACAAGGAAAGAGGTGTTGTAGGGGGGCTTATACCCCTCACCACAAGGAAAGAGGAGTTGTCGGGGGCTTATGCCCCTCACCACAAGGAAAGAGGCGTTGTGGGGGACTTTTACCCCTCACATCAAAGCAGTGCCCCGTACCTCGATTGGTAGCTCACTCAGCTCACACACTTAAGTCCATAGTTTGATGCCCGGTACAGGTGGAAACATTAGTAAGTGTTTCCTTAAGACACCTGTTGTCCCTAATCACCTATAAGTAAATAGGTATCTGGATGTTAGCCGACTGGTTGGGTTGCATCATGGGGACAAAACTGACCTAATTTGCCCTAAATGCTCTGCATAACCAGAGACTTTATAGTATGTAATTGATAACAGCTAGGTCTGTAAAAGTTGTATCATATACTTGTAGAAATAAATATTATTATTATTTATATGGGGGTTTATACCCCTCAACACAAGGGAAGAGGTGCCAGGGGGGACTCTTACCCATCTGCACCAAAAATGGTGAGTTGTAAGACTGGGTCGTTGGGTAGATAAATAATTCGCTGGGATTGAGTGGGTGAGTAGGTAAGTAACAGTATAGTGAGAGAGTAGATTGTTGATTGTCTGAGTGTCTGAGATGGCGGCTGTATGGGTGGTTGCTTTGGTGGATGGATGGAACAACTGGATTGGCTGCTAGGTTTTGGGTTGAGTGGGTGACTTTGCAGCTATGTGTGAGGGCGGGTGACTGCATGTTTGTCTGGTTACACTGGTGGCTGGATGTTAGGTTTGGTTAGGTAAGGTTAGCCAGGAAACAAGATAAGTGTTTCCTGTCGCAGGTCTTAGTCATTTGATGAACCTCAGCAGGAGTTTTTCGTCATCTGACGGAAGCCTTCCTCTGGCTTACCGGGCCACCCCTTTAAAAGTTATGTAACCATTAGAATGTAACCATTAGATTGAAAGGGTGGTGGCTGGATACTGAGTAACTTGTTTTATAAGTGTGCTTGAGTGGAGAGCTTGGTTACTAAACAAGTGGCTGAGACTATGGATGAACTAGTAGGTGGGTGAATGGGTGGGTGGGTAAATGGGTGGGTGGGTAAGTGGGTGACTTTGTGGGGTGGCTGGGCGGCTAAGTGGGTAGGTAGGTAGGTAGGTGGCGCTGGGTTACTCTAACTAATGAAACACAGGGGTATAACACTCTTAATATCGGTAAGTGCTCTAAATTATCCCAACAACAAAAAAAATATTGCAGCGAACACATCAGTTGAGTGATTCTTGCAAGAGACCACCTCTACCAGCTGGCAGTTGTTAGTGATACCACCTCCATCAGCTGGTAGACGTCAGTGATGTCACCTTCACCAGCTGGTAGACGTCAGTGATGTCACCTCCACCAGCTGGTAGATGTGTGTCTGATGTCACCTCCAGCTGGAAGATGTCTCTGAATTACCTCCAGCTGGAATACGTCAGTGTTGCAACCCCTGAATGGGTTACAATGATTATTATGTATATATATAATGTATATTACCTTTTCATATAATTTTATACTGCTTATATTTGCGATAATAGCTAAATCGTAAATGTATTGCTTTATATTGTTATTTGACGTAGCTTATGTTGTGAGGTAGGATGAAACTTATGTGCTCAGTTCAAGTCTTGATTGTCTAACTACTGTAATTATCGCTCTTTGCTCGTTAGACTGCCGGCTTCTCGTTGTTACTGAGCAGTGCTGTCCACGGAGCTATCTCGTGATCGAGGGGGGGGGTGTCCTCACCTCCCTTGAAGTTTTCAGTCTGCTCTAGACTCGCTTGGTGGTTGGACAGATTGTCTGTCTCATTATTCTTGTTAGTTCTGTAGAACTCTGTTCACAGAACATTGTATAGACTTAGTGATTTTCGACGTTGTACTGAGGTTGTGTGTCTCATAGACACTCTGAGTAACTCAGGTCCTGAGCTGTAACTTCTCACTTAATTTGTACTGGTCTCTGTGTATAATCACAGTCAGGGTTTTTCCTATGCTGAACTTAGATTCAGTAGTATGGGAGTTTTGTAACTTTTGTGGAGGATCTGCTGATGGTCCCTACTTAGTGTCGTTATATTATCTCCTTGTTCCTGATTCTGTGTCGCAGTCGCTTGTTATATTGCTATTGGGCTTAGCATTCTTTTTTGTTCAAGCAGACTGTTCTGGTTGCCAGTCGGTCAAGAAGTTAGTTTATTTGAGGACTTTGTCAGTCACTTGTTTAAGTCTAGTCGAGTCGTGAGACAGAGAACTACTTAGAGCACTTACACACATACACACTTACTTGTACATATTTGTAATATCTTATTAAATGTTAATGTACCAGACGGTACTTAAGAATTATAAATGTGATATGTGCTTTCAGCACAATAATATTGAACTCGAGAGATTGATTTTATTTTGATTACTGTGATTAATTTAATTTAATTTAATTTGATAATATACCTCTAGACTTAATAAATTTATTAAATTTTAATTTCTCTAGTTAGTAGCCTACCAGTTGTAATCCTGAAGCACTATTGAATAATACTGAATTTTAATGGATAATTGGACAAGGATATTGACTACTTGTTATGAAAACCCAGTAACAGGCTGGATGCTAGAAGGGCAGTCCTTTCTAGTATTCACTGGAGATCTCTAAGCTTTTAGAATCGCGTTTTTTTGTAACAGTCAGTGATGTCACCTCAACCATCTGGCAGATGTGTCTCTGAATATCACTGTTACTTCCACCAGCTGGTAGACGTCAGTAACGTCGCCTTCACCAGCTGGTAGATGCCACTCTGATGTTACTTCCTCCATCTGATAGATTTCAGTAATGTCACCTCAACCAGCTGGTGGATGTGACTGATGTCACTTTCACCAACTAGCAAACATCATTGTGATACCGCCTTCCTTAGCACGTAGATGTGTCTGTGATGTCACCTTCATCTGATATATAACACTCTAATGTCATTAGATTCACTAGCTTGGAGATATCGCTGTGATATTATTGTGAACTGGTAGATGTGTCTGTGATGTCACCTCTGATGTCACTTCCAACAGTAGGCACATGTCACTGTGATGTCATCTCTAGTGTCTTGTAGACATTAGTGTGATGTCACTATCAGTATATTGTATAAATCAGCATGATGTTACTTTCGGGGCATTGTATATCATTGCGATGTAATCTTTAGTACTTTCTGGGCATTTAGTATTTTATAATCATGTGTGAAGTCACCTCCGATACCATGTAGACACTAGTGTGATGGCACCTTCAGCACCTTCTAATCATTAGTATGATGTTAATTTCAATAATTTTTAGGTATGAGTGTGATCCAGCATGTAAATATCATTATGGTTATTCCCAGTGCCTTGTAAAAACCAGCATGGCGTCATCTCCAGGTGCATTGTTATCCTCATTGTGATGTTAACCCAAAGTAGTGTACATATAGTCAATATGGCCATTGGCAGAACAGCTGTTTTTATTTAAATGGGTATTTATCGGCTCCCGCTACATCCAGCATGAGATAAGCTGCTGGATGGCTCTGCTAGAGACCTTTGCTAGCTGAAATCATTGATGTCATATGTGGAAAATGTGACAAGAAGAGGTATATGTTCTCCTTAAATCGATGGACCAAGAATAAACGGAGGGTCCCACATGCTGCGCCCGCCTGGACACGGTTCTTGGCCAGCTGCCTCGTCTCTTGGTCGTTCCAGACATGCAGACTTGGTCGCTACACCTCTCATCATCCTGTCTTATATTTTTTTTCCTATGCGTTACGGATAAAAGTGCAATGAGTGCTTGTCATTGCTAAGTAATAACTTACGTTGAGACAGAAACCTGAGAGATAAAGTTCGTCTCTGTTTCCAGTTCGATCCCAACTGGAGTCTTCTTATCTTCATTTGTTTCTTTTTTATCTCTTGTATTCCACTGCCGGTGCCACAGCCGCCACCACCATCACCACCATAATCACCATTACCACCACCATAACTATCATTACCACCATAACCACCACCACCACCACTACCACCACTACCACCACCACAATAACAACCATCATAGAAACCAACAGCAACAACAACATAATTGCCACCTCGAATACCAGTACCACCATAGTCATTATTACCAGCACCACCACGAACACCGCCAACACCACCTCCACCATTACTACATCCACCACATCCTCCAGTAGTTCTACCAACTCAATTCCCATCACTTCCACCTGTATGTTTCATACAATGTATGCTTCATACAGTGTGTATTTCTTACAATGAACATTTCTCAACTTAACATGTTATTAACGTTATTAAATCCAAGGTGATGTGATACGTAAAGATTTAGGGGTTTCAGTGTAATTTGAGAGAATATTTCATGGATGTGTCAGTGTGTTTGCAGAAACGGAATGAGTTAATTAGTGTTTTAATACATTTTCATAGCAAGTTTAACGAAGGAAATGTGTCCTCCGTAAAAGGAATTATGTATATTTTAAGATCTATATAATGATAGTGTTTTGTTGTATGATATACTGCTTAAAATAGTGTTTCACTGTAATACACGTTTTGAAAGTGTGATATGTATCACGATGACGTAATTGTCAAGGTAGTGCAAAGTGAACGTATTTTGTAGTGTTGCATGCAATACTTTCTCATGAAAAGATGTTATTCGGTATAATGAAAGCGAAGTTAAGGCGGTCATGGGAAGGAAGGTAATAAGATTTACTTTACTGAACGTTTAATTTTGCTTTGTACGATACTGTGTTTCTAGACAGAGAAAGGTTACGTTAGGTAAGTTTTGTCAGGAAACAGGACAAGTGTTTCCTAATGCCGGTCTTAGTCATACGATGACCCACCACTGGAGCATTTGGTCACCTGACAGAAACCTTTAGCTCTCTTACCAGTCCACCCATTTCAAAATTAGGGTAAAATAGATTTCTAGAAAGAGAAAATGCTCTTGTAAATGTATGCGAGAGGTAAGGAAATCAAGGTAGTTCATGCGGGTCTCCGGTATAACTCCCTCGAAACTTTGTTGAGTTAAAATGTTGTACATTCTCAGCTTAAGTTAAAATAATGTTTGCCACAAAAATGCATATTATCACGTACAGGAAAAGCATTTGCGCTGTCATCATAGACTGTTAATCTCCCTAAGCTCATGATAAAATTTCTAGGAACAACGAGGAAAGAAATCCTGTTGTGGCGGTTTGGTGATATTTTCTGCCTAAATAGGTGAACCTTAAGTAGAAAATTGCATGATAAAAATTGGAAAGTTACTTTTTACAACACTAGACTCATGACACATGATGTGTGTGTTGCATGTAAGGCGACATGTGTTGAATATAGGTGATTGTTGCGGCGTAGTGACGGACAGGTGGCGCGTATTGACGTGCGGTGACTGACAAAAACCTGTAATGAGTCACAACTTATTTTCCAAATCACATATGACGTGTAAGTATGCGTTCCAGGACGTATGTTGGTGTGTACTGCATGGCAGGTGGCAGGTGTTGACGAGTGTTTAATGACGACGTGCAATGACGTGTTGCACATGCCTTGAATAACAAGTGTGTTACATGACAGAGATTGCACAGTAGATAAAATTCATAATTCATGACCTATTCACTGAGGACAAAAAAAAAAATTATATTTCCTGATATCTTAAATAATTTCTGAGAAAAATGAGCCAGAATAACCCTCGAAAAAGTGTGGACTAAATCCGCCAGTAACAAAATCCAAAATAATACATTATGCATAAGGTGCAGTGTCAGGATGATGACAGTTTTCTAAACATTATACACGCTGGTCAAATAATAGGAATGATTCAAAATGGACAAATAGGAGGATGAAACACTAAAAGAAGTGAGGGTTATCTAATGAATCAATGTATTCACGTTAAACAAGGGAAAAGAAGGGCTAAACGGGACTCTGAAATTAAGAGTGCTAAGGATTCGATAACTGATCAGAAATGTATTTTCAAAGTATATAGAACAAAGTTAAGTCCACTTAAAACTAATTCTGGACAGCTTACTGACATGAAAGATTTTCACCCAAAACGACACAATAATTATTATAGTGGGCCTGAAGAAAAATTATTTAAGTCACTTGGAATATGATTCACAAAATCGTAATGACACGATTGCAAACAAACCATTGACTAATCTTTTTTGGTATCTCATCCTAAGAGGTGCAGCCCGAGATGTGGAAGGTGGCTAATGAAATTATTATTTTTAAAGCAGGGGATCAATCATATTCCTCGAGTTACTCCCCCAGTAAGCCTGACCTCAACTGTAGTGAAATTTTTAGACTCAATTATAGCTGATATTATAAGAATGAATTTTTATAAGAATTTGATTCATTACACACAACATAAATTCACAAGGGGCTCTTTCTGCCTAGTAAAGCATTTGAGGCAATTTATCATGGTATATTGTTAATCTGGATTTCAGTAAAGCTCTTAATAGAGTACCACACAAATGACTAAGAGAAAGTGGTTGCTCACGGAATAGGGAAGAAAAGTCCTGTTATGGATCGAGGCGTGACTACCAATAGGAGACTACATATAAATGGAGTGAAACCTGAATGGGGATCAGTCAGAAGTGACCTCCCACAGGGATAAGCTTTGGGCTCATTATAGCTCATAATAAACATTAATGACCTTGAGGAGGAAAAAAACAATTGATATAAAATTAGCTGAAGGCAAATTTATATATATTATATATATTATATATATATATATTTTTTTTTTCAACAAGTCGGCCGTCTCCCACCGAGGCAGGGTGACCCAAAAAAAGAAAGAAAATCCCAAAAAGAAAATACTTTCATCATCATTCAACACTTTCACCACACTCACACATTATCACTGCTTTTGCAGAGGTGCTCAGAATACAACAGTTTAGAAGCATATACGTATAAAGATACACAACATATCCCTCTAAACTGCCAATATCCCAAACCCCTCCTTTAAAGTGCAGGCATTGTACTTCCCATTTCCAGGACTCAAGTCCGGCTATATGAAAATAACTGGTTTCCCTGAATCCCTTCACTAAATATTACCCTGTCCACACTCAAACAGATCGTCAGGTCCCAAGTATCATTCGTCTCCATTCACTCCTATCTAACACGCTCATGCACGCTTGCTGGAAGTCCAAGCCCTTTGCCCACAAAACCTCCTTTACCCCCTCTTTCCAACCCTTTCGAGGACGACCCCTACCCCTCCTTCTTTCCCCTATAGATTTATATGCTTTCCTTGTCATATATATATATATATATATATATATATATATATATATATATATATATATATATATATATATATATATATATATATATATATATAACACTGCGACAAGCCAAGGAATCGAACCCGTGCTGCTTTGGCCTGCCTCATGGTGGGCGAAAACTCATGACCCCTTAATCCACGGGACCACACAATCCTTAAGAGTAACGCATCCAGCAGAACTGTATGCTGTACTCGCTACCCAAGGACGTAGGTTTTGGTGCTTGAGCAGCAAGAGTCTCCCATTCAGTGATGGCACTGGCGTAGCTGGGGCACTGTATTCCTGCCGAGTCACTGAGGTTATCCGGAAGAATTTCTTATTAACTCGTTTGATGCTATGGAAGAGGATAGGAAAGCTGGTAGAGCAGTCTGGGAGGATCTACGGATCTGCGTATAAATATATACGGCTTCAGGATGAAATCCAAATATTCTTCCTTGAAGCCTTTTTATCCACTTCTCCGAAGCTATGGGTCCCACAATTTGCACCAGAGGTAATATTATATATAGATGTAATATAATGTACATGTGCTTTAGCAAAAAAAAAAAAAAAATCTTGTGAATTAAAATTTATACAAACAAGGTCACTCCTGAACTCCTCCCGCCCCTCACCTCGCGCCATGCGTCTGCGTCTCGCGCCAACATTGTTTTGTCTGGAACTATCTTTGTCTTATCTAGCAGTATTGTCTTGTCTTGCACCAACAAGCTACAAGCACCAACAAGCTACATGCACCTACACCAGCAAGCTACAAGCACCTGCAAGCTACAAGCACCAGCAAGCTGCAAGCACCAGCAAGCTGCAAGCACCAGCAAGCTGCAAGAACCAGCAAGCTACAAGCACCATCAAGCTACACACCCCAGCAACAACAAGCTACAAGTCCCGACACCAGCAAGCTACAAGCCCTAGCACCAACAAGCTACAAGCCCCATCACCAGCAAGCTACAAGCCCTAGCACCAGCAAGCTACAAGCCCTAGCACCAGCAAGCTACAAGCCCCATCACCAGCAAGCTACAAGCCCTAGCACCAGCAAGCTACAAGCCCCATCACCAGCAAGCTACAAGCCCTAGCACCAGCAAGCTACAAGCCCTAGCACCAGCAAGCTACAAGCCCCATCACCAGCAAGCTACAAGCTTTTCTTGCTTAGGTTAACACATTACATAAGTTTGCACGTCATATTCTTCAGCTTTATGACTTGAGGAGAACATCAGAGTTTTAAAAGACTGAGCAGAATCAGTAATGAAAGTACAAAAAAAATTATTGACGGGGACAGCCCAGTTGCTCACCCTTGTTTGATGCATCTTACCATTCATATTATCTATGTGATGGAAACAGGAGGTGCAGTTTTGTATTCTGTAATACTTTTGCCATTTTACGAGGAAAGTTATTCATTCTAACCTGTCTGAGCGAGTGACACCTGGTACATCATGGATCAGGTACATCATGGATCAGGTACATCATGGATCAGGTACTATGCACCGAAAAATCACCAACTAAGGAACAGCTTGGCCAGAATCTACTATGTTAGGCAAAAGGACATAAATGCAAATAATGTGACATTTTATTGTGGCAGAGTTTCGCTCACCAGGAGTTTTGTCAGGCCGTTACGACGGCAGTCCTTTTGTGATTCTACTTGTCTGGCTATTCGGGGTAACACACCTTGCTTAATTACCAAGTCACTCATAGGCACAGGTAATTTAACCTTCAGGTTGGCATTATCTTTAGCCATGAACTTTTTCACAAAATGAGGTTTCATGGTTGGCTCTCTCTCGATCCTCGAACAGGAAGGAGGTACCGGTGTTTACAACTGGGATAACCCTCAATGGTACATCGGTTCCATCGTTTTGCTTACCAAGGCTAAGGTTAAAGCTTAGGCGTATGTTCAGTGACATAATTCTTCTCAACTATGCTTGTCATTGTTATCTTTCAACAGTAATGCAGATACCAACTTAGAAGGCATTAATAATCATGGTTAAGATATTTGTAAAGTCAAGAAGTTTAAGTACGTATAGCTGGGGTTGTAAGAGAAGTGAATGCTCGGCTGTTGGAAAGAGGAGGGATTGAAAAATAAGGAATCTAGCACAAAGTGGAAGTTGTCACAGTTGCTGTTTTGCTTATTACAATGTGTTTTTGGGAGATTCTGAAGAGAAGTTGCAAAGGCTGGTGGACGAATTTGGGAAGATGTGTAGAAGAAGGAAACAAAGTGAACATAGGAAACAGCAGGTGATGAGAATAACAAAAAAAAATAGGTTATGAAAGATTTGATATCAGATTGGAAGGAGGGAGTATGGAGGAAGTGAATGTATTCAGATATTTGGTAGTGGACTTGTCAGCAGAATGTCAGCTTTTTCGTCGGTCAAGGAAAATTTGCCAGTACTCTTTAAGCAGTGTTAAGTAAGACACATATGCAACAGTTAGGTATCTTTATTTCGAAACGTTTCGCCTACACAGTAGGCTTCTTCAGTCGAGTACAGAAAAGTTGATAGAAGCAGAAGAGACTTGAAGACGATGTAATCAGTCCATCACCCTTAAAGTTTTGAGGTGGTCAGTCCCTCAGTCTGGAGAAGAGCATTGTTCCAAAGTTTGAAACGATATGATAAGCCTACTGTGTAGGCGAAACGTTTCGAAATAAAGATACCTAACTGTTGCATATGTGTCTTACTTAACAATCTGTCGGTATTTTATACCATTTTAATGTTCACTCTTTAAGCAGGTCGAAAGTCCAACAATGCCGCTCTTTTAGATAGTCTGCCACAATTAACTGTGCAAAGACACGAGATGATTGGGATTTGGTCTAACATTAAGTTTTCCGTAATTCATCGCAGGGCACCAAGTACCTTCATTTTTTAAATATGACGAGGGACGCATTTTTTAGGGAATTGCAGCCCTCCAACTCCATCAGTAATCATGTTCATGAAGGATTCTTCTGCAAAGACATGCTGTGCATGCACCACTTGACATGTGGGTACATAAACATTCTTTGGTGAATTTTCCAAGTGAATATGATGGGTGATAAATAGGGTCAGTTCCATAGGTTCACTTTTGTGTGTGACTACTACTAAAGGCACTATTCAAAACCTTTAGAAGTCATGGGGCTTCATCTGTGTAGTCTGTTATCCGAGCAACAAGATACTCAGATAACATGGTCACATGCAAACCTATATCACGGAAGAAACTTAACCTATGTCTAGGAATAGTTGTACAGACTTATAATGATGGGCCCATTATGACACTGGTGTGAGTGTGAAGACAAGTTATATCTGCATCTGCAGAGTTGTAACTGTTAAGAACATCATGACTAGTGGAAAGAATGACACTCCTTGGATGTTGAGCACTTGTTATAAGCCTATCCATAAGTACTTCTTCACTCAAAGCGTCAGATGCTTTGTGGATGGGGATGGTGTACAGTGACTTTCATGGTCACTATCTCAGGGGAATTTGCTGCACGAGTGAGTCTTCCCCACAAACGATCTTGATATCTGCGTAAGATGTACAAGATTGAATTTTCATGATTTCTTATTTCCACGTGTCCTGGCGGGACAATTCCTGAGAACGTAGCGAAAAAAAAAAAGCAGAATAGATATATTGAGACTACAAATTTTTCTTTAAAACTTCACAAAAACAGCGAAAATTTTCACGCAGTACAAACAGCTTAAGGGTCGCAACCTAGTAGAAGCACATAACGTAGGCCACAAGAACATAACGTAGGCCACAAGAACATAACGTAGGCCACAAGAACACTTGTGGAAGACAAAAAAATATCCACTGTAATACAGGGTATCAGTAAGATAATCCATTAATTCAAATTAATGAACCAACAAGTGAGTAAAATGCTACTTAAGGCGAAAGTTTCGCTATAAACCATTTACTACATCTGTATACGTGTACAGTGACACTAGAATGTTAAGAAAAACAATTTATTACAGCTGTATACGTGTACAGTGACACTAGAATGTTGAGAAAAACAATTTATTACAGCTGTATACGTGTACAGTGACACTAGAATGTTGAGAAAAACAATTTATTACAGCTGTATACGTGTACAGTGACACTAGAATGTTGAGAAAAACAATTTATTACAGCTGTATACGAGTACAGTGACACTAGAATGTTGAGACAAACAATTTATTACAGCTGTATACGAGTACAGTGACACTAGAATGTTGAGACAAACAATTTATTACAGCTGTATACGTGTACAGTGACACTAGAATGTTGAGAAAAACAATTTATTACAGCTGTATACGAGTACAGTGACACTAGAATGTTGAGACAAACAATTTATTACAGCTGTATACGAGTACAGTGACACTAGAATGTTGAGACAAACAATTTATTGCAGCTGTATACGAGTACAGTGACACTAGAATGTTAAGACATAATTCTTTAATTGATATGAAGAGCTTGTCAGTTTTATGTAGAGTAATTATATTAGTCCACGGAATGTTATATATCATAGTCAGGAAAAATATACATTATGAGCCGCCAAAAATAGATAGTTTGAAAATCGCTTGAGGAAATAACACAAAGGAAATACAGAATTATTTACTTTAATATAAATTTCTTGAAATTCAACCGGAACGGATTTGTTATATCAACAGAATTTGCCAGATGTTAGAATCAACATCAAATCTGTACAAACAATACGAACACTTGCAAGAAAAATGCAGCGTAATAATAAGTGGCAAAACTAAGTTGCTCAGGACAAAATTCTGTAATAAAATGTTAGGTGCTACTACAAAAAACATATTAGTAACACAAAGTCACGACACAGAGGGTCGTCACCAGATGAGCCTGGCCCATGGCCGAGCTCAGAGAGTAGAGATACAATCGAAACTTTTCAAAGGCATATCAAAGGTATAAAGGGTCGCAGCTACAATTTTCAGTTAACAGTGTTCAGAAATGAACTCTCAAAAGCACATACCCTGCCAGGTAAGTCATTGCATTGAACACTACTACCAGTACGATAGTTTTTTTTCGGCAACACAGAATATAAATTTACCAAAATAACAGTTCAACTATCCAGAAACAAACTATGATATCACTAGGTATAAAACAAATACCTGTAAAAGAGTTTGAATAAATTATGCGAGTTTTGCCAAATTATGATTCGTAAAACAAAACAAAATCTAAGTTAAAACAAAACAAAAAATCTAAGTTGTTAATGGTCCAAGTCGGACCGGGACGTCGTCATAAGTTTGTCTCTAAGGTGCGGAGTGGTGGTGGTGGTTCTTGATTCGCCGGTATTCTCCCGGCCCGGGTCTTTTCCAAGTGGTGGCCCGGCCTTGGCTCCCTGTTTAGGGAGTGTCTGAGACATAAGTCTCCTATGGGAGGAGGTACAAGTACCTCCTCATCTTTGGGACCTACTGTCCCCAGGCCTAGCCACATTCCCCGCCCTCACGGGGCTCGTAGGGAGAAGCTAGGCCTCTCTGGTCTGCCATCCCCGCCCCAGGGGGCTAATGGGAATGGTAGTCTTGTGAGTTGCAAGCTCTAGCTCAGGCACCTACCCTGCTCTAGAAGGGCTGGGCATGAGGTGCGGGTTATTTGTGTATAACATCCAAGCTAATGTATCGCTACTCGTGCAGGGATTGTTTCAAATGTTCAGTGTTAATGGTTCAATTGACAAAACTGAAGATACAAGAAAATTTCTGCAATTTAACAAGGAAAATTACATTTAGCTTGTAGACTTGCAGCTAACACTTCGGGACTTGTTGCATTCGAAGAGTATGTACCTTTATTCGGAACGTGTGAACACGCTCATAAAAGGCTACCTCCCCAACCAGTGAACCAGGTAGCTAAGGGTCGGACGATGGGGCCCCATCGTCAGATCAGTTCCTAGGTTCAACCATTTATATTGTGGTTCTGACAATTGTGAAGGTGACGTGGAAACCACTCACATTCTCACCCTTGTCATTTTCACCCAGCTGCTGGTTGAGCTTGGTTGTCCATTCTGTCTCCAGGCTGTGTCTTTGCCTCTTGATTTACAGTGTTGTACACATATACACATATAATTCGCACTGTATATAGTACACATGCTTGTAAATACTTATAATCGCACTTGGTGAAGGAAAATATAATTCAAAGTCATTCAGCTGTGTTTGTTCTGCTCCTTGCTCCCCTTTACACCCAGGATAACAGGCCTTTTCGTTCCTGGGTTGTAATAGGACTCCAAAGTTGGGTAAAGGTTTTGGAAACAAGAAGAAAACTGAGATACTATAACGGTACTATTCATCAACATTTAACTTCGTTTCCGTAGTAATGATTGTTGCATAGAAGTGCAAAGTATTGCAATGGGCACTTTGCAAAATAATAGCATTGAATACTCTCTGCTTGGAGTCCAGGAACTTCACAACCTGGCTGAGTTGAGTCCAGTTATTAAAGAACAGGTTTTTGGACACGAACGCCAGCATGGAATTCCTTCCACGCTTGCATTTCAAAATTCATTACTTAATATACTTTCCTAAGACGTTGTGTAAAGAAAACACATGATTGACGCCACAAATGAGGTGCTTAATTATGTTCCAGAACACAAGAACCGTCAGCTCTTCGAAGCAGCGGTTAATGTACAGGAAGTTGACTGACTGACCCGTGATAGCTTCACTCTCCTGTGAGGGCGTACTAACTCTACATGTCACTTGAAGACATGTTAAAATGCTAAGTACAAAAAAGCTCAACACAGCACTCAGTCACAAGGATGGATCAGAGGGCAACTCATGCTGAAAATATGAGGACAAAAGTCGACTTCATTAAGGGGACAAGTATCGCCGCAGGTGATATATGCTACAACTAGAGAGAAAATGAGGAAGCGGGTAGGAAATCCCACGCACTTTCCGCGCTTTCTTAGTTGTAATTTTTGAATAATACACTAGCAACACACGATTCTAGTGAAGTAATGGGCAACAGTGATTAGATGAGGCGTTGTCTGCTGGCGAGCAGAGCACGTGACGTTCTTCCACTACAGTGCACCACTCAATACTGCACTGTTTTTTCCACTGCAGATATACCTCTCACTCGATACTAATGCAACATGACCCGGTAGAATAGGGTTGCAGGTAGGAGATTAATTGTGGCTTTACAGGAATAGGCTAGTAGGGGTGTGTGTGTGTGTGTGTACTCAGCTAATTGTGGTTGCAAGGGTCGATTCATAGGTCCTGAACACAGCCTCTTCACTGGTCGTTACTAGGTCTGCTCTCTCCTTGCTCCTTGAGCTTTATCATACCTCTTGTTGAAGCTATGTATGGATCCTGCCTCAACTACATCACTCTCCAGACTATTCCAGTTCCTGACAACTCTGAAGAAATACTTCCTAACATCCCTGTGACTCATCTGAGTCTTCAACTTCCAATTGTGTCCTCTTGTTGATGTAACTCATCTCTGAAACATCTTGTCCCTAACCACCTTGTCAATTCCTCTCCTGTCCTCCAAGGTTGTCAGGTCGATTTACCTTAACTTCTTCTCGTAGGACATGCCCCTTAGCTTCAGGACTAGTCCTGTTGCAAACCTTTGCACTTTCTCTAATTTCATGACACGGTGTACAGTCTTGAATTATTCCTTATTTAGGAAGTGAAAACTTAGTAGTATTTTCTGTATATTCTGAAATAAGTTCAGAGTGAAAACTCTTCCTCTAGGTGTCGGAACGCTATTCGTAGGTTTGCCAGGCGCCAATGTGCTGGAGCAGTTATTTGGTTGATGTGATCCTCAGGAGATATGTATAGTATATTCACCCCAAGATCCTTTTCCTTGAGTGAAGTTTGCAGTCTTTGCCACCCCTCTAGCCTGTACTCTGTCTGCGGTCTTCTTTACCCTTTTCCAATCTTCATGACTTGGTTAGGTTAAACTCCAGGGCCCAATAGCTGGACCAGGCTGGCAGTCTGTCCAAATACCTTTGTAGTCCTGCCTGATCCTAATCCGACTGAATTCTCCTCATTAGCTTCACATCGTCTGCAAACAGGGAGACTTCTGAGTTTATCCCTTACTTCATGTCACTCACATATACCAGAAACAGCACTGGTCCTAGAACTGATCTATTGGAACCCCACTTGTCACAGGCTCCCACTCTGACACTTCGTCACGTACCGTGACTCGTTGTTGTCTTCTTATCAGGTATTCTCTGATCCATTGCAGTGCCTTTCCTCTTATATCTGCCTGATCTCCTAGCTTTTGCACTAATCTCTTCTGAGGAACTGTGTCAAAAGCTTTCTTGCAGTCCAAGAAAATGCAATCTACCAACGCCTCTCTCTCTCTCTCTCTCTCTCTCTCTCTCTCTCTTCCGTCACCTTGTCGTAAAAGTTTGCATACTACGCATGTCAGTGATACTGGTATGTAATTTAATTCTGCGTGTCTGCCTCCTTTCTTAAAAATTGGGACTATGTTTGCTGTCTTCCACACCTGAGGTAGTCTCCCCGTTTCGATAGATATATTGAAGATCGTTGTTAGTGGCACACTGCCTTTCAGGTATCTACTTCACTTAACAGAGGAGGAGGTGAAAAGGCTGCTATGTGTATTGTGTCTAGCACTTGCTGGTGTACCCCACCATTCCGAGTTCCTGGAGTCCTTTCTGTCTCCACTGAGAAAATATTTCCTAAAATCTCATGTTGAGATATTCACATACTTCTCGGCCGTTTCCTGAGAACTTCACCCCTTCCTTCAGTCTTATTACCTGGTCAGTGACTGTTGTTTTCCTCCTGATGTGGCTGTACAACAGCTTCAGGTCAGACTTGGCTTTCGATGCTGTGTCATTTTCGTAATGCCGCTCCGCCTCTCTCCTTCTCTGTACATATTCCTTACTGGTTCTTCGATTGATCTTATTTTCCTGAGTCCTTTGTCTTCTATACTTTTTTCCATCCTCTAGCGCACTTAGTTTTGGTCTCTCTGCACCTCTGCGTAAACCAAGGGCTCGTTCTGGTCTTCCCATTATTTCTGTTGCCCTTGGGAACAAACCTCTCTTTTGTCTCCCTGCATTTCATTGACGTGTACTCCATTTCATTTACTGATTTTCCCACTGAACTTCATGCAGGATATTCCTCATGCCTGTGTAATCCCATTTTTTGTAGTTTGACTTCTCCTATCCTACTCTTCCTTCTTTCTCCACATGTAATTCAACTATGTATTCTGAGCTCAGTACTACGTGATGTGTGACCTACTCAAGGTGAATATGAGTTCCAGTCTTTCTGGTTTGTCCTCTCTCTCTCTCTCTCTCTCTCTCTCTCTCTCTCTCTCTCTCTCTCTCTCTCTCTCTCTCTCTCTCTCTCTCTCTCAGGTAGTGTCTTTAACATGTTGATGAGGTTTTCCAGTACTACCTCCATCATTTTAGCCCTCTACGTTTCTGGTCCCCCATGTGGTTCCAAGTTTTCTCAGTCAGTTTTGTTGTGATTGAAGTCACCCACAACTAGTAACTTTACCCTGCCACCGTGGGCCCTTCTTGCCACCTCAGTTAGTGTATCAACCATTGCTCTGTTGCTCTCATCATGTTCTTGTCTTGGCTTCCTGCTATTCTATGGGGAGTTCTACAACACTTCGATCTCCACCTTGGGACCACCAGTCTGATGGGTTCCTATTATGTAGTTCCCTTGCTTATCCTCTGTTCCCTCCTTCCAACTCCTCAAACCTCTACTGGCTTCTGATGAGCAGTGCAATTCCTCCACCTCCTTTGTTCCCTCTATCTTTTCTCAGGATCTGATATCGAATTGGAGAGATGGCATCTGATATTAGTCCTGTGAGTTTAGTTTTTATGAGTGCTATTATGTCTAGTGATTCTTTCGTATTCTTTCATGCCACTTCTCACACTTTTTTGTTACTCCATCTGCATAGGTGTACCATACCTTCAACTTCGTTTCCAACCCTGCCAAGTGCAAGACTTGGCAAGGTGTTATAGGAATCTGCTGTGTAAGATGGGGTGGGGTCAGTGAGTGTGGTGTGGTTTGTTTTGGGATATTATGGTTGTTGGGTTCTGTGAGTGGTTCTGTGGATGGTTGTGTGCTGCTCCTCCTAACTCTAGTTGTCCCCTCCTGACTCTAGCCTTACATCTCTTTCTTGTCCCTTTCATCTTTGTATCCTTTCAGTTTGTCGCTCTGTTCTCGTTCTGTCGCATTCTAGGTACACCCTCTTGTATTTTGCTGTTTCCTTTAGCCGTGGATTCTGCTACAGGATCCTGTTCTGCACCATTACTGCCTTGAAAATCAATTTGACTGGCAGATTTCTTCCCCTCGACTATCCCCATATTCTCTGAATTTATCAGCTCTCATATCCTCCTTTCCTGTTTGTTTGATGATATTTTTAATCCTTTTTTTTCACATCCAGTTGTCTTTCTTCGTATGTCCTCTCATCGATCTGAAGTCCATGAATAAAAAATGGCCTTTTCCTCTCCTCCCATTGTGTGCGTGTGTGTGTCTGTCTTTCACTTTATTCCATACATTATCGTGGCCGAAACACTCGCTTCCCACAGTATCGGATTTAGATATCCAGGGGCTCAAAGAGGAGCAACATGTACGGGACCTCACTGCTGCCAGTTATAGCTGCCAGTGAAGCTGGCCCGCTGAATGCAGGTTGATCTTTCAAGAACAAATATTCAATAAACTATGAAAACAACTTATAAAAAGCTGTATTTCGATTTCAAAAATGGAATAGTTTATATGATATGCAAATAAATATTTCTTGTGTTGGGAACCTGCCTAACCTTAACCCGTCAAATGTTACAGATACGGGTGCGACTTGCATTGAGTTAAGAAACAGTTAACGATGTTGGGCCCCTCACAGTAATCGGAGCCCTCAGTTGCCGCTTTGGCCAATTATTGGTAAATCTGCCTCTGGTTTCCAGTTCGTGCTACTGGCACACAACAACAAAAATAAGTAGCTGATGTAAGACGTGGACTATCAGGACGCAGGAGTCCTGATAGTTCTGGATAGAGACTATGGTGCAAGGTGTGCGGGCCGGGAGGTAAGTGACAACAAGAGCATATGACAGCCTCGTACCACATTACTCTCTCAAAAACTTCAGCAATCATGATTTTGCACAAAACGTTCAACATCTGCCAACAGTAGTACATAGAAGGTTCACAGTCTTATAACTTGTCAAGATGAAAACATCCCCACAGTGTTGTCACCAGGGCTGGTATCGACAAAGTGGAGGTTGCTGCAGTTTTGTGGTGTCTTGGATGTGGTCCCAAAAGACAAGAAAAACAGTATTTGGCTGTGTTGGCGGTTTTAACAGTTTTGTTGAGCAAAGTTCTCAGAAGGCTGAATAGGCCTACTGCTGCCCTCACATGTTTTAGAGGCCTTAATTTATGCAGAAGGCTCACAGAAATGACAATGGCATTTTTTGGATATATTTGATAGTCTGTAGTAAGTGCCAAAGCCAAGATACAAATGTGTTTCCTGACGCAGGTTTTAGTCGTATGATGACCAACCACTGGAGCTTTGTCGTCTGAATGATGCCTTCCATTGGCTTACTCGTCTACTGCATTAGTTATAATTATAACCATTAATCTCTGCGAGAAAGCCTGCGGAAGAGGCAATGGAGTATGACCTAAGTTTCTATGAGCGGCCAACAGATGTCACTGCTTACGGGCATGACTTAGATCCGTGGAGGAAAGTTTGAAATACTACCACAGACAGGTCTGTAAAACAAGGCCTAGCAATAGCCCCAGCACGCTGCATGCCCCAGCACCAGCACGCTGCATGCCCCAGCACCAGCACGCTGCATGCCCCAGTACCGGCACGCTGCATGCCCTAACCCCAGCACCAGAAGGTTGCATGCCCCAGCACCAGCACACCCAAGCCCCAGCATGCTGCATGCCCCAGCCCCAGCACGCTGAATGCCCCAGCCCCAGCACGCTGCATGCCCCAGCCCCAGCACGCTGCATGCCCCAGCCCCAGCACGCTGCATGCCCCAGCCCCAGCACGCTGCATGCCCCAGCCCCAGCAGGCTGCATGCCCCAGCCCCAGCACGGTGCATGTCCCAGCCCCAGCACGCTGCATGCCCCAGCCCCAGCACGCTGCATGCCCCAGCCCCAGCACGCTGCATGCCCCATCCCCAGCACGCTGCATGCCCCAGCCTCAGCACGCTGCATGCCCCAGCCCCAGCACGCTGCATGCCCCAGCCCCAGCATGCTGCATGCCCTAGTACCAGCACGTTGCATGTCCCAGCACCAGCACTCTGCATGCCTCAGCACCAGCACGTTGCATGTTCTAGCCAGAGCACGTTGTATGCCCCAGCACCAGCACGCTGCATGCCCCAGCCCCAGCACGCTGCATGCCCCAGCCCCAGCATGCTGCATGCCCTAGTACCAGCACGTTGCATGTCCCAGCACCAGCACTCTGCATGCCTCAGCACCAGCACGTTGCATGTTCTAGCCAGAGCACGTTGTATGCCCCAGCACCAGCACGCTGCATGCCCCAGCCCCAGCACGCTGCATGCCCCAGCATTCTGCATGCCTTAGTCCCAGTACCAGCACGCTGCATGTCCCGGCCCCAGCACGCTGCATGCCCCAGCCCCAGCACGCTGCATGCCCCAGCCTCACGATGCTGCATGCCCCAGCCCCAGCACGCTGCATGCTCCGGCCCCAGCACGCTGCATGCTCCGGCCCCAGCACGCTGCATGCCCCAACCCTTGCACGGACCATCACGTTGCAAGCACCAGCACGCTGTATGTTCCAGCCCCAGCACGTTGCATGTCCTAACCCCAGCGGGCTGCATGCCCCAGCCCCAGCACGCTGCATGCCCCAGCACCAACACGCTGCATGTTCCAGCACCAGCACGCTTCAAGTCCCAGTGCCAACACCAGCACGTTGCATGTCCCAGCCCCTACAAGCTGCACGCTCCAGCCCCAGCAAGTTGCACGCTCCAGCCCCAGCAAGTTGCACGCTCCAGCGCTGCTTGCCCCAGCCTGAACTCGCTGCATGCCCCATCCCCAGCACACTGCATACCCCAACCCCAGCACGCTACATACCCCAACCCCAGCACGCTGCATACCCCAACCCCAGCACGCTGCATACCCCAACCCCAGCACGCTGCATACCAAGGTCCCAGTATCAGCACGCTGCATGTCCCAGCCCCAGCACGCTGCATGCCCCAGCCCCAGCACGTTGCATGCCCCAACCCCAGCACGTTGCATGCCCCAACCCCAGCACGTTGCATGCCCCAACCCCAACACGTTGCATGCCCCAACCCCAGCACGTTGCATGCTCTAATCCCAGCACGCTGCATGCCCTAATCCCAGCACGCTGCATGCCTCAACCCCAGCATACTGCATGCCCCAACCCCAGCATGCTGCATGCCCCGGCACCAGCATACTGCATGCCCCAACCCCAGCATGCTGCATGCCCCGGCACCAGCATACTGCATGCACCAACCCCAGCATGCTGCATGCCCCAGCCCCAGCACGCTGCATCCCCCGGCCCCAGCACCAGCACGCTACATGCCTCAGCGTCAGCACCATCATGAAACATGCACCTGCACTAGCACCAGTATGCTACAAGCCCTAGCATCAGTACGCTACAAGCCCCAACACCAGTACGCTACAAGCCCTAGCATCAGTACGCTACAAGCCCTAGCATCAGTACGCTACAAGCCCCAGCACCAGTACACTACAAACCCCATCACCAGTACGCTACAAGCCCCATCACCAGTACGCTACAAGCCCCATCACCAGTACGCTACAAGCCCCAGCACCAGTACGCTACAAGCCCCAGCACCAGTACGCTACAAGCGCCAGCACCAGCACGCTACAAGGTCCAGCGTCAGCACGCTAACAATGCAAATAACTGGGATAATTATAATCAATTATGGTAACAACATGAGAGGCCGTCACGTTGCTCCAGCCATCACGCGAGCAGCAGTTCACACTTTGATCCACAAGAGAATTTGAATTCGAATTCAAATTGCTTGGGAATCCTCCAAGAACAGATTCAATTGCCTTGGAATCCTCTAAGAACGGATTCCTCTGATGTCACATCCACATGCAGCTCCCAAGCCAATTGTACGCTCAACCTGTTTTCTCTTTGGAGCTCTCGGTAGAGCTGTAACCTTTGGACGGTTTTCCCCAGGAAGGATTTTTTTGGAGTATCCCAGGAAGGTTTACCCAGAGAGACAGTTTTCGTGGCTTCCCAGAAATATTTCCCAAGAATGTTTACTTTTTTTTTTCAAGGCTGCGACCGGGAGGCTTTCTTTTGTGGATATCCCTGGTGATTTCTCCTTGTGCGTTTTTTTTTCTCTACGTGGTCTGCCTGTAAATCATAAGTACTTGGTGTCCACGCCGAAACGTTTATTTCGGAGCATAATCTTGTATTAAATTTAATATCCAGGATGTCTCACTAGCATAGTCGTTTAAAATTATAGCTCTAGCGTTTTCTGGCGGTCATCCCCCCACCTCCGCTACTACCCAGATGTACCCCCTTGTGACTTCTTTCTCTTCCTAAAAATAAAAACTGTACTCAAGGTGCAGCATTTTAACGACATGGAGGAGATTTAAAGCAGAATTGTAGGCTGCGCTAGGTGCCGTTAGTAAAGAATTGTTTCAGAAATGTTTCGAGAAGTGGTAGAGGCACTGGGATCAACGTATTGCCTCCCAAGGAAATTACAACGAGCTAGGCAACTAAATGATTAGGTAAGTTTACATAATTTTTCGATGCAGTCCATATACTTTTTGATAGCACTTCATACATCCTATTATAACATATTTTGTTCACTAAGGCAACTCTGAATTTTCCTGGTTTCCTGTTGACTACCAGCAGCCTTCTGGATAAGCATTCCTTTCTGATGATGGTAAGGCACCCACATGCCAGAATATCTTTGTCGATTTCTCTCATACTTACACTTCATACGGATATCTAAACCTCTGGCAGTGCCGTGGCTCCCACAGGATATGGCATAAGCACAACAAGCACATAGCTGGCATTTGCTCTGGTCAGCTTGCTCTGTTAAACTTGTTAGTAGTAATGCATATTCTGATCAATAATCCTGCAAAATACTGTACACGAGGCTGCAGTTCATTTTGTAAACAAGCTCCTCTCTGTCTCCCTCCAAATTTCAACTTCTCTTAATATTAAAATAACATACGTACTTGTAAACTTCTTAACAATGACCATGGCTTTAAATAATTTATCTTTGGTTAATACTAATACTTTTTATCCCAGTAAACTGAGAAGACTGAAACATCAGATAGAGAATAATGAAATAAAAAATCTTAGTGCGAGTCTTCATACCATTAATATATTTCAAATACTTAACTTTTGTTAGGATAATTCTGACTACATTTCAGTCATATAATGATATTCAATCACTACACCCTCGTTTGAAATTGTTCAGAGTTATAGAGGTAAATGAGAGAAGAATATTTCTTAGTTATGCTACTGCTGCTACTACTACTTACAAGAATAATAATAATAATAAATTCTCATTTCTGAAGACTTTCACCAAGATAATTTATTCAAAACATGTCCCTATTAAGGTGATGGCTAACTATATTACTTGCCTCCCTAGTTGGGGGAAATAAATTTCTTGGTGAAAGCTTCAGAAATTCCTAATTTATGCTGAGCATATTATAACCTCGTTAACTGCTTCAATATTAAACACATTACAGAATATAGTTTCTTCCCGATTATTACACATCTCAAAACATCACTGGTTGCTATACGGACTGCAACATACAAACAGTTATTCAGCATCATTTAGCAAAATAAAAACAGTCGGTTGTGCTCCTTTCTGTTCGACAGACAGGAGCACAACTTCCGAAATGTTACTTCACTAGTGACATTCCTTTGGTAATTAAAATCATATCAATCTCTGTCATATGTCATGGTGTACATTTCTGTTCCGCAGAATTAGTGTGAAATCGCTACTTAGTCTTTTCAGCACTTCAGACTCCTCAACGATCCATCACATCACTCACTGAACACTATATTTTCTCCAAAACCCAAGAAATGGACTAAAAAATATATCACTGGCAAAAATACAACAAATAATTACTACTTTCCTCCCGAAATAGTCGGTGTCGGGTTTAAGGAAAAACTTGATCCCATCCTGAGCTCGCAGGTGGTCTTATCTTTCTAAATGGCACCACTTCTTCCTGACTCAAAATTTCATGAAGTTCCACCACAATTATGGCACTTATAGTTAACTTTTTCTGAACCTCTTTTTGCTGCAGTGCCATTAAATGGGTTTATCTTTTCCTTGCTCACCATAAGTTCTATACAGTATGGGCCGATCTATTTGAGGTTAGGTTTTCAGATACTCATTCGAAATCCAAACAAATTCACCAGGACCTATAATTTATCTTTTTTCCCCTCTATTTTCTTTTGCCAGATACTCCCTGGTATTTTTCTTGGTGGTTTCCATAACAGACTGAATCCACTGTCACTGGTACAAGAGCAAACGTGGCCCATCTTCTGGGTTATCAAAATCCCTAATGTCATATGATGGATGGTACCCACACTGAGAATAGACAGACGATGTACCTTGAGAAATGTGTTGTCTCACTTAGAACCTTCACCATCTGATTCAAGTGCCTCGCCCATGAGCCTGGGTGATCATTACACAACTTATCAGTGTTCGATGTGCTCTGTCACTGAATTTCCTTATGGGTTTAAAGATAAACTGAAAGCTTGCTCAATATTAACCCTCCTACAAAAGTAATTAAATTCTACACTAGTAAATTCACTATCATTATCCATTGCTACCATTCTAGGCTTTCAAAACACACACATATTTTTCTCATTCTTTAAAAGTAGCTTTGATAGATTTATTCGTATGAGAATCCGGTCTGAAAAAAAATCAAAGCAATACCTGCAACAATCTCTAACCAAAGTGTAAACCTGCATTGTAATCTTCATAGAGAATAAACTTTTGATTTGATTATTTTTATTTCAACATTTTTTGCCTTCTCGACTATAGATAATTCCTGCTACTTCGATACAACTGCACCAATAACTAAATTTCTTACACGCAGCACAAGATTTTACGTACTAGATAATATCACACCACTTTCCTGGCCTATAAAAATGCTGTGATTTTGAAAAAAAAATTTGTGTTCTAAATGATCATCATTTTGCATCATACTACAAACTTCCTATATCAAGAAATTATTGATATTAGAAGAACGATGTTCAATTTTTTTCCTTTTCATTTTTGAAACATCTTACATGTCTAAACAGGCTAAAGATCTGTGACCTGGTGCTTACATTTACATGGATTTTCCATCAAAATAGAGGAACAGTTCCTTCCAATGGAGATCTTGTCTTTGTTCCCTTATTAATTTTTTTTCACTGAAAATTCTTTATTCAACTAAACTTGAAAGTTGTTTTTTTCAAGTTGGCAATAGCTAAAACTTAAATAAGTGAAGGATTTTGCAATCTATGCTAAACCTTTGATATATCTGGATAGAATCCACTCATTCCTACAAAGCGTTTTGTCTCTGATTCGATGGTGTCGTCATATCTCTAATACGTTGTAAATTGTTTGAATCTTGCTTAATACCTTTGAAACATATCCAAGAAATGTTATAGATTGCTGAGCAAAATGGCACTTAGAAATGTTGGGCTTTATTCCTATTGTTTCCTCATAAATATCAGAGATAATATTTGTAAAAGGTCTTCAAATGTGTCAGCAAACAAAATTATTTTGTCTAAGTAATTTCTGATCCATTTTAACTAACTCAAAGGTTTCAGAACCTCCTTTACAGTTCAAGTAAAAATTGCTGGTTATATTAAATTACTGACAGTTAATTGTCTAAAATTGTATAGGGAAGGTTTTGACATTTCGTGAATTTTCCTCCAAATTTATAAGGATAGACAGTCTATGAAAAAAAAAAAAAAGTTTGCCCCCCCCCCCAAACAAGGTTTGGAAAATTATTCATAAAATACACGAACAGTTTAAAGGTCTTTATTTGAGAACTTAGAAAATGCAAAACATTAGTATCTAGTTATTTATCATTTTGGTTTCATTACATTTATAATCCTCTCTAACTTATGCACGATCAGCAACAAACTATTTAGTGTTGTACGCCAACAATATTTTTTTTTTCAGTGACTGCAGAACTTTTCTCTTCCCTCATCTTCTCCTGGCTTGTCAAGTCTAGGCAAAGTCTGGATATTTTGCTTAATATGAAAATTCACAACTCGACAACAGCGTATACGTAACTTTCTTTATATCGGGTTTGCTCGTTGTAAAATTATTGGAACGAAATACGTGTCAGTTGAATTCTCAATAATGTTGTTGTTCAACATCTCTTCTAAAATATTTCCAGTTATTTCCACAGCTTACCTGGAGTTTACCTGGAGAGGGTTTCGGGGGTCAACTCCCCCGCGGCTCGGTCTGAAACCAGGCCTCATCGTGGATCAGGGTCTAATCAACCAGGGTGTTACTGCTGGCCGCACGCAAACTGACGTACGAACCACAGCCCAGCTGGTCAGGTAGTGACGTTAGGTGCCTGTCCAGAGTCTTCTTGAAGACAGCCAGGGGTCTATTGGTAATCCCCCTTATGTATGTTGGGAGGCAGTTCAACAGTCTTGGGCTCCGGACACTAATTGTGTTGTCTCACAGTGTACTCGTGGCGCCCCTGCTTATTATCGGGGCAATGTTACATCTTCGGCCGAGTCTTTTGCTTCATAGGGAGTGATTTTCGTGTACAGGTTTGGTACCAATCCCTCCAGGACCTTCCAAGTGTATATTATCTTGTACCTCTCTCTGGCCTGCGTTCCAGGGAATACAGATCAAGGACCCTCAACGGTTCCCAGTAATTTAGGTGCCCTATCGTACCTGTGTGTGCCGTGAAAGCTCTTTGTACGCTCTCCAGGTCTGCAATGTCTCCAGCCTTGAAGGGGGCCGTTAGTGTACAGCAGTATTCCAGCCAGAGAGAACAAGCAATTTGAAGAGGATCATGGGCTTGGCGTCCCTAGTTTTGAAGGTTCTCATTACCCATCTTATCATTTTCCTAGCAGATGAGGTAGATATATTGTTGTGGTCTTTGAAGGCGAGATCCTCTGACATTATCACTCCCAGGTCCTTCTCATTTCTTTTTCGCTCAATTGTATGGTTAGAATTTGTCGTATACCTTGCTACATTTTTAATTTCCTCAAGTTTTCCATATCTGAGTAGTTGAAATTTCTCCTAGTTAAACTTCATATTGTTTTGAGTGGCCCATTTCAAGATTTGGTTGATGTCCGCTTGGAGTCTTGCGGTGTCTTCGATAGAGGTCACTGGCATGGTAATCCGGGTGCTTTAAGGTTTCTATACAGAGACATTCTTGTTGAATTAGACACATGTGCAACTCTTGGGTATCTTTATTGAGGAAACGTTTCTCCACACAGTGGCTTCATCAGTCCATACAAAGGAGAAACTTGAACAGGAGGAGAATGAGGTAATCAGTCCCTCAGCCTTGAGTCGATGTGGTCAGTCCATAAATCTTGAATAGAATACGGCATATGAGCGCAGAAGTAGCTTATAAACCGTAGACAGGTGAGGTGCAGCAGTCGTAGGTGGTGTCACATTTGTCCAATGTGGAAGTAGGTCGTGCCCAAGGGTTAGGCAAGTGAAGAATTCCCAAGTATTAAGATCCCAAGAAGTATTCAAGATCGATGGACTGACCACATCGACTCAAGGCTGAGGGACTGATTACCTCATTCTCCTCCTGTTCTTCAAGCTTCTCCTTTGTATGGACTGATGAAGCCACTGTGTGGCGAAACGTTTCCTCAATAAAGATACCCAAGAGTTGCACATGTGTCTAATTCAACAACATGTCGGTTCTCTGAATCATTCATCTAGAGACATTCTTACAGGGTCATTATCGAAGGATAGCAACAAATCTTTCTTCCTTTTCTGTTCCTTACCATTCAGTGGGTCTTGTAGCAACAATAAGAATCTCTCTTTATTTACTAACCAGGTGTCCAGTCATTGTATGGTAACAGTATTTTCAGTCAAGAAATTTGTTATAGTAACAGTCTGCTTGCTGGGATTATATTACTTACAGTCTACAATATAACTCTTTTTGACAAGTACGATTTTGTGTTAATTAAGGTCTTAAGAATTTCATGATGAGTAGGACACAGCTAAATATCAGCATAATTCTATACCAGTCAGCATAAGGTCGTATTTCTTGTATCAAATTCTTCATCAAACGATTATTGTATTCCACCTGACTTTCTTCTGATGGTACATAATGAGCAACAATGGTTCCTGAATTAATTTCGAGTTATCTATTTCTCATATTCCTTCAATAGACATACCATATCCAGTACACTTTAAACTTTCTTCTCACCATTTAGTGTATTAGGCCTCTCAGGTATAGGGTACATGACATCAGATTTCCAATTGGTATCTCTGCACAACGTGTGGTTCAGTTTCTAAATTCTTCCTAACCTGGATAAAGTTTCTATGCTCGTCAATTTTTTTGTTAACTGCTTTTTACTTTGGATAGCTTATTTACAGTAGTATAATTCTCTAAAGGGTATTCCTTTGTTACCCCACTGAATCTTGTCTTGGTCTGCTTCCCGCATAAATGGTGCTCTTGCTGTCGGATCTGTTCCTGAGACATCATTTACATCAAATTGTCTTTTCACTAACGTGCGCCTTTAAAAGCACTGAACCTTTTACTTCAAGATGATTACCTGAATATGACTGTAATGTGTTAGTACATCGTGTAACCTATTTCCGTCTCACACTTAAGTTTCCAAAGTTCTTTTTGACATTAGAATGACAGTGTTCCTAGTATCTACGATAACTGTCACGTCAGTATCGCTTATATTTAAAGGAGTAATAGAGGCATCTGTTATCCCACTGCCGTCTCTTTTTCTGCTGGAACTTGAGAGTTTTTCTTAGACCAGGTATTTCCTTTACCCTCAGGTTTGCTAGAAGTTTGACAAGTAGTGTTTCCTCTGGGTGGTAATCTGCGATATCCAGAAGTATCACTCATATCTCTAGTAGTCATTTGTTTCGGGACTGTCTCCTAACTGGTAGTGAGTTATAGCTTGCGGGGGGGGGGAGGTGACTGGTATGTGGGAAGCCTACGATATTGGGCCACAGCTATGTTCTTCTTTGTGAACATTTCCAAGCTCCCTGTCTGTGTCCCTGTTGCAGGTAGTCATAGCACCTACCTGGTGTTGGTTTCATAGAAAAAATTGCAATAAGGTTACAGGTAACCTTACTGACCTCGTGTAGTCGATTGGCTTTAAACTCACTGTGATTTTTTTTCACTCACCATGATGTTTCTAGGCATTTAACCCCCTGGAATCTCATAGTATTATCTTATACAGTAAGTATAGAGTATGTGATTCAACCATTATGATTAACGTTATTCTGGTAATAACAAATAGAACAGAATTTAATGCAACTAGCTGGAACAAGATGCATTTGGTCAGTAACAGAATATTGTTATTTGTGTATATTTATTAATAACGAATGAGAGGGCAAGCGTTATTTAATTAATGAGATGCAGTCTGAATAATTTATGGAGGTAAAAATAGTATCTCCAAACTCCAAATCATTAAATTTATTTCTAAATTTTGTCTTAGAGGCGAAAGTAAACCGAATCGGGTACACCCAGCAGCATCTCAGGCAGCACCTGTAAGCTGCAGGTACAGCGACAGTCACTCAGTATAAGTTTATATGTAGTTTGCTGGCCTGTACTCTGATCACAGATAAAGTACTTCTACAAGCAGCCTTAGCGTTACAAATCGAACTAAGTTACTCCTGATTAGAACATGGCTCATTAAATCAGAAAAGAACTTATGAGTGATTAATACTGTAGAATCTAATTTTCATGAATCACAACAGTGTCGTTGTCACAACTGCAAGGAAAATGACAGGATGAAGAGCGAGAACCTTCAGAAGATAATATGCTAAGCCAGTGATGGTTCCAGGTCACCCGTTCGTTGTTGGCGAGAATATTGCTACACACTATCAACCTCCTTTTAAAACGGGCGGAATTACAGACCTGGAGAATGTACAGAGAACCTTCACTGCACTTATAAATTCATTCAAGCAACCTATTTTATTATTTGTGAAACTGAAGATGATTTCTGTTGGCAGAAATTTTGTGAATGTGGACTGAATGCAAAAAGAGCTTTTTGTTAATAAAGCAAAAATTAAGAGAATGGCAAGATAATGGTCTGACGACCTTTTTTTTATTATATATTATCAACGAGTATGAATGTAGTGAAGGGGAAGCATGGGTTCTGTGTTTACATGGAAGCATATAACTAAAAAATTCTTGGATTAATGCAAAGAATTTTGTGTTGCACATACAAATTTTTTCAATGAATATGAGAGAGTGGATAAGGCAAAAAATGTTGCTCCCTTATCTACGTAGATTCATAATGAGCCTTAGGCCTAATTTATAGTAGATAAATAGACCTTAGGCACATGTCACAATGGATATGTAATATAATTACAAATTACGGTTATAAAAGACGGAAATGCAAGGGTACTGGGGATGAGGGATTAAAAGATAGCGAACTAGATACAGACGTAGTTGATCTTCGATGGTGATGACAGTTCTTTTGGGAGAATGTGAGAAGTTACAAAAGTTAGTCGATGAATCTGAGAGAGTATGCAAAGAAAAAAATGAAATTTAAAGTAAATGTAGGAAAGAGCTATGTGATGAAAGTAAAAAAAATATGGACAATAAAAGACTGGAGGGAGGAAGTTTGGAGAACGTAAATATATTTATATATTTGGGAGTGAACTCTTTGGCGGATGGATCTATGAAAGACGAAATGAATCATAAAAAAAAAGAAGGTAAAATAGTGGGTGCCGTGTCCGTGGGGGTAAAGAGAGAGGTATAGTGGTACCCACATTGTTATTTGTGTGTGTAGGATGGTTTTAAACTTTGGAGTGAGGAGAAGGAAGCTGGCGGCAGTGGATATGTCATGTTTGAAAGTGATAAGGAATGGGGAGTTAATATTTTGCAGAAAATGCTCTGTGAAGATTTGAAGAGAATGTGGGGTCACCAAAAGCATAATTAAGATAGCTGAAGAAGGGTTGTTGTTGTGGTTTGGGTACTTAGAGAGGTTGGGGCGAAATAAGATGGCTAAGGAGTATTTTAATCGGAGGTGGAAGGAAGGAGTAGAGGCTGTCCCAGGAAGAGTTGGAAGGAGGGCTTAAGAAGTGTTTGAGTGTTTGGAGCTTAAACATCCAGCAGGTGTCTGCCTGGAGGGTGTTCCGGGGGTCAAGTCCTCCGCGACCCAGTCCTCGACCAGGCCCCCTGTTGTGAATGTGTTCATTAGTTAAAAGTGGAGTCAAGTGGTTTTTGTGACTTAATGTGCTGTTGAAGTGCAAATAAAGTAACATTGTTGTAGGACTGAGGGAAACTGGTTAGCCAGACTTGGTGGTGGAAGGTACAGCACCTGCAATCTAAAGGAGGGGTGGGGGTGTTGCAATTCAGAAGGCCATCTTAACTGTGATATCAGCACACATCTAGCAAAACAACAGTTGAGCAGTTTTTTCCTCTTTTGTGGAGTCACCCTAACTTGGTGCAAGACAACTGGTATTAAAAAAAATGGATACGTCTCCCTCTCTTGTGCTGGATGCATCTGAAAGGCATGAGTGAGGTAGGTTTAATAAGATGAGGATGCTGTACCTATGAAAATGGAGATGGAAGTGGATTATTGTGTTAGCGAGTTGAGAAGAGATCTCCTATGACATGACAATATTTGTGTGGTTAAAGATGATCCTTGACACTTGCCATAATAAACTCAATAAAAGAATTTTTCAGAATGTAGTGATCTAAAGGTAATCTGAAGAAACTTGCACATTACTTAACTAGTAAATATGTGCAGACTTCACAGTACACACAATCTTGGAGACATTTATTAAACTGGTTCATTATATATGATGATAATGATAGCAAAGGCAACAGATAAAGTGAGTGCAACTTGATCATGTTCCTGACACATATTTTTCTTTAGTTATTAATAATGTAAAACAATATGTGTGTGAATATAAGGTGTGAGTTTGAATTATAGCATTCTTTTATTGATTTGTGTGATTTTTAAATGAAGAATGATATAGTGTGTACAATATTTAATGTTTTTTATATTTTCTTTGAGGTGTTAACTGTGTAAAATTTCTTTGACAGGTAAGGATGCATGTGGAACACAAGAGTGGAAACCTTGGTGAGTAGTGTGTATTCTGCCGATGGCCGTGGGGAATTTTACTTGCTTAAATAAAGGTAAATACTCGACCAGAGTAAAAGTAGCGGGCTATCTCCAATTATCCTTATTTGAGCTGTGGTCATCTCCAGGTCTTCCTCAATGTGAAACAATTGTTGTGTTCTCCAAGGCTGTTTGTAAATATATGATTTTGTGGTTCAAGAAATGAATAATTAATAGCTAATTAATCGCTAATTAATCTGTTTTATGGTGTGACAAAGTTTGTGTTGTAGGTGACATACTCTTGATAACTTAACAAGTCTAATAAATAATACCTGCTCGCTTCACTATGTTGCAAAATATATTTTAGGAATGATAACCTAGCAGACTGATCTCGCCCTTAGGGTTAAGAACAGCCTAATATACCCTACTGAAGGCGCCTCGGAAATACATGGTAGCCTCCCCTTCTGTTGCATTGGTAGACTAAGAATAAGTTGCCACTGGCGCTATCCAGCTCTTCAGGGCGCCACCAGGGGCAAGGTTTGTGGAGGCTTCGGCCACCTAAAATTCTTTTAATTCGCCAAAGCTCTCGAAATAGAAATAGTAATAATACCGCTGCATCGGAACAAGTCTTATAGCCTCCATTTCAACCAGTGTGGAAATTCTGGCGATGCTCCCTCACTTAATGACGAAGAATCTCAAATAATTCCAAATGTTACAAAAGTTTATAATTTGACTCGGCATTATTAGGTTTCTTCCATGTACCAAATGACAAGAACTATTAGCTTATATCTGAGGATTATGTTGAACCCTAATTAGATTAACAAGTTCAATTTTCAGAATCTAGTGACAATAAGTATCGCTTTTGTTTCTGCACTTGTGAAAATATCTGAACGTATCTGTTTCTTGTTATCTCATTATTGACTTTCTGCAGGCCATCACTTGCATACCTTTATGGGCAAAATGCAAGGCAATAGGTGACTTAGTGAATCTAATACGCACACTTTTGGTTGTGAATCGTTAACCACATTACCCATTACTCGTTAACCTTAGTGCCCGTGCATAATGGCGCAGTGAGATGGACACATCCATGCATCCTCAGGCTATGATTTGAACTGCTGTACCCAGGGCATAGAATTTGTATCGCCACCAAACATGAGCGTTCAACAGTATGATTTTACAATTTACACTTCCGTATCATGGTTGTATCAGCGGTCACTAACTGTGACAGTACTGGGTAAGAGTCGGATATTTTATCGAGATACTTCATCACGAATGGCTTTTTCAGTACTTCAGAGACAACCACATGCGGAGTATATAGAGAGGATAAGAGGGTGAAGTGTAGGATAATAGGGACGGGATCAGCGCTGACTGCAGGAGTGGGAAAGGTCATGGGCCAGTCATGGGTCAAGAAGCCCATTTCAGTGCTCCAAACGCCCCGTAGCTCGGTTGATAGTGCATTCAGCTCACACAATGAGTGTCCGTGGTTCGATCACCCGGTACGGGTGGAAACATTAGGCGTGTTTCCTTATACCTGCTGTCCCTGTTCCCCTAGTAGGTGTAAGGTACCTGTGTGCTAAGCCGACTGGTGTGGGTCGCATCCTGAGGGGTGGTAGTACACCTCAGACTGGGCTTGGGCTTTGAAATGAGCTGACGTAGGATAACAGCTCATGGCTTGTAAAACTGATTTGCTTAAAAAAAAATTCTAATCGTTAATTACGATCGCCTAGAAGTTGAAGTTGAAGTACCGTAAATAAGCCTTCTGGCCAGGGACTGGCAAGTACCACTCCTGGGATAACACAGTACTGCCACGTAACAAATTAGCAATATTAAAATATTTCAGTGAAAAAAAGTTTCCCCATGAAGGGCTCCATCAGTCTTACTGAGATAAACACTGGTGGAACATAGTGCACAAAGTTGTAAGGTGTGCAAAAATTGGATGTGTCTTGTGCAGACTTAGTCTCTGTAGGACTGATGATGCCCTTCGTGGTGAAATATTTTTCTCACTGAAATATTTTAATATTGCTAATATGTTATGTGACAGTACTGTCTTATTCCATTTTCCCACAGCTGTCGTGGCACATGTATTAACATGTGGCTATATGGAATGTGAACTTAAGTGGTAATGAACGATTGCCGATTAATTAAAAAGAAGAATGAACGAGGACTGGGAGTGCGGGTGTCATTCAGCCACGAACGTTCTAATAGCATGATCTTTTAATCAACATTTTTATAGTTAGTACCAACTGTAGCCCAACTGAATCATCTCATATATCACATGTATCCACAACTTTCATGGCACATCTATTCGAACGTCCATTAAAGCCATATAGTCTAAACGCCCAACATAAATTGTAATGAAGGGCTGTGAATGAACGAACAGAAGAATGGTACGTAAAAGTAGCGCTCAGAACTGTAACAGTTCAGCTACGAGAGTTCTGAGAGGATGATTTTATAATAGCATTACTTGCAAGGACTACTGTTCGAGTTCTCGCTCATTCTTCTGTTTAATCATTGATGGTTGCACAACAAGTGAAATTGCTTACAAATAAATCACGGAATGTGTGGAACTTTAACCTATGGTAAGTCCAAAAACTCACAGGCCAGTGCGTTAACCACTCAGCCAGCGGGTTAACGCACTGGCCTGTGAATATTAGGATTCATTTGCCATGGGTTCAAGCTCCACCCGTTCCCTGATTTGTTTGCAATCGTACGTGGTCCCAGACTATTCATCTTACCAGAAGATATCAGAAACACTGCTGGGACAAGTTTGGAAGTCTTCAAGAGGAAATTGGGCAAGTATCATCACCGGGTGACACATCAACTAGCCAGTAATACTCAAATATAAATTAATATTTGTATTTGAACAAATTCACTACAAACGTTATAACAAACATATTTACCCAAAAAATCAACGATGTTACAATCATAAACTTAAAATGTGTTAGTGCCATATCTTGTAAACTTCACAGTCTTGTAAACCTACTTAAATAATCATCCAGTACTTATAGGCTAATTTTAAGGTTGCGTGAAACACACTGTATAACCAGTGACTTTATATACAGTATGCCAATAAAGTCAATTAAAATTATATAAACTGTATCATGTACTTTTTTTTAGAAATAAGATTTATTATTATTATTATTATTGTTATTATATTATTATTGTTAAGTGATGGAGAGGGCGGTAGTTGTTGTGAGTAAATCTGAGCAGGGATAAGGAAGGAAGTGTTGACGGCAGCCCGTTGGGTAGGCGACTTTAGGAGTGGTAGAGCGATGGGTCTGGCTAGATGGTGGTGAACGGTGGTGAGCAGTTGGAGGGGTGACCGTCGGTGGGTGCCGTGTACCCACACGCTAGTAAGTTTATTCAGGTATACACAAATACAGTTACATAGATTATCATACATAGCAGCATATGTGTAGAGAACCTAGGATAAACCAAAAACGTCAGAGTGACTCATTTCCATTGCCGATCTCAAAGACCGCACCCTATATAACAGGGGCGAGCAAGTTCTTCGATAAGAAGAGCCATATATAATACTTTTCATAATTTTTTTAATGTTTAAGAGCCACAGAAAATATATTGGTACATTCTATAATCTACTATAGATTATTACAAAATTTTTAGGAAAAATGGCATTGAAACCCAATATTGTCTTGGGAGCCGCACAGAGTACCTTCGAGAGTCACATGCGGCTCGCAAGCCGCAGTTTGCCCACCGTTGCACAGACAGACCGCCAATACAGCTTCACTCGGGATACCTGCCCGGGGTAGTTGAAAAAAAGAAATCTCCTTAGGGAAACACCCCTGGGATTGTCAGAAAGAGGAATTGTCGCTGTCTTTTTTTTTCAGATCAAATTTGATTCCTTCTTATTCCTCAGGAGCCATATGACCTACCTGGAGAGTATTTTGGGGGTCAACTTCCCCGCGGCCCGGTCCATGACGAAGCCTCGCGGTGAATCAGGGCCTGATCAACCAGGCTGTTGATCAGGCCACAACCCGGCTGGTCGGATACCGACTTCAGATGCCTGTCCAGCTGCTTCTTGAAGACAGCCAGTGGGTCTATTGGTAATCCCCGTTATGAATGCCTGGAGGCAGTTGATCAGTCTTGGCCCCCTGATGCTGTTTTATTTATCTCTTAGTGTACTGATGGCACCCCTGCTTTTCATTGGGAGGGGATGTTGCACTGCCTGCTAAATCTTTTGCTTTAGTAGGGAGTGATTTTCGAGTGCAGATTTGGGATTAATCATAGGATTTTCCAGGTGTAGAATATGATGCATCTTTATCGACTCTGTTCCAAGGAGTACAGGTCAAGGGACTTCAAAAGTTCCCAGTAATTGAGGTACTTGATTGTACTTATACATGAAGTGGCAGTTCTTTATATATTCTCCACATCTGCAATTTCACCTGCCTTGAAAACGGCCGTTAGTGTAGAGCAATATTCCAGCCTACAGAGAACAAGTGATTTAAAGAGAGCCTTCATTGGCTTGGCATCCCTTGCTTTGAAGGTTCTCATTATCCATCCTATTATTGTCCTGACAGATTTGACAGAGAATTGTTTGTGATCTCTGAGAGTGAGAGTATCTAACATTATCACCCTCAAGTCCTTCACGTTAGTTTTTCACTCTATTGCATAGTTAGAATGTGTTTTATACTCCGATCTAGTTTTTATTTCTTTGTTGTCATCAGTATAAGCTCCATCTCGTTTAAGTAAGGAGCCAATACTGGATGTGGCCTTTTGCCCTTGATTTGGCATATGAAAAGACACCTATAATTTTTGCACTTACTTATGAATGCATATATGCAATAATATTTAACCTATTTTCCGATAGTGCAGCAGATAATGGCCTCAGATGCTCTCTAGCGAATATAAATTACCAGATTAGTTTACATATTCTCATGAAAGATGCATAGTGTATTATGCAGAACTGTCCACATAAGCTATAATTCATCTCCCTCCTTGTTTCCCTCAGCCTCTTGTGAGGTTACTGTCCAGTTGTGTCTCCTTCAACCATCACAGACACAACTCGTTAGCAGATGCTCTTCTGCGAAAGAAAATAGATGTTTCATGAAAAAATGAATGGAAAAAAATATAAATTCTAATTTTTATCATGATACTTAGAAAGGCTATATATTATTACAATGGAGGTATTTAATGTCAAAATTTAGATTACGTGTAGCTTCAGAATTTAGTGGAAGGATTTCATTTAATTACTGCATCATTTTCTTTAGTGTCAGTTCTGGTAACAGTGTAAATTGACTTTGAGGTACTTGGCTGTTCTCTGCCTTCTTCAGGGTGGATATTTTCTTTTGTTCAAGCTGTACTTCCCAGTTGTCAAAAGGGATCAAAAATAGTTCAGTAACTTCAGAGTCTTGGCAACAAAAGTCTTTATTCAACCTGAGCCTCATACTCGTCACTTTGTAACAAATTTCTGCTTCCTTGAAACTCACTCAAAGTGGTCAGGATACCTAACCTTTTATACCTCTCTCTTTTTCGTGTTTACCCGCAACCTTTTTCTCAGATCTATGTCACCCCAGTCCTTCCCCCCCCCCTCCCTCAGTTCTTGCCGACCTTCTCATGGCCTAACGAGAAAATCGAACTGCCTTTCTAGATTGTAAGTCTATTTTTACTTTTTGTTTCTAGTAAATTTACCAAATTTTGTTGTTTAGGTAAGGTAGTTAGGTTTGGTCAAATTAGCCTTGGTCAGGTTAGGCTTGGCCAAGGTAGGTTTGGTCAAGGTAGGTTTGGTCAAGGTAGGTTTGGTCAAGGTAGGTTTGGTCAAGTTAGGTTTGGTCAAGTTAGGTTTGGTCAAGTTGGGTTTGGTCAAGTTAGGTTTGGTCAAGTTGGGTTAGGTCAAGTTGGGTTAGGTCAAGTTGAGTTAGGTCAAGTTGGGTTAGGTCAAGTTGAGTTTGGCCAAGTTGCGTTTGGCCAAGTTAGGTTTGGCCAAGTTAGGTTTGGCCAAGTTAGGTTTTGGCTTGATGAGGTTAAGTTTAATTAGGATACATTTTAGTTTGTTATTTAAAATTAACATATACCATCCCATTCTGGGTACCAGAACAAACAGAACAATAAAACCATACCACGGGTGGGGTTAGAACCCGCGATCAGAGTCATAAAACCGACGCGTTAGCCACTGAGCCAGGTAGCTACAGTAGCTAGCTGGCTCAGTGGCTAACGCGTCGGTCTGGAGTTTCATGACTCTCTGATAGTGGGTTCTAACCCCACCCGTGGTATGGTTTGTTTGCAATCGTGTCATTACGATTTCGTGAGTCATGTAAACAGACATTGGGTTTGATTGGTGTCAAGGGGTACGGGAGTTATTTCTTGAGTAGCTTTAGGTAGATGTCGTTTTGATAAGGACCTGCCTCGTATGGGCCAGTAGGCCTTCTGCAGTGTTCCTACATTCTTATGTTCTTATGTTCTTAACAATAGACAGATAATGCTACATTCCAGTGTCCCATCACACACATGCCTGTCGAAGCCACTATAATATACTGACTCTTGATAAGGAGAATTGCCTCTAGACAACATTGACCGAACACGAGTCTTACCATGGTCTTCACAGTAATAATATAAGGAAAACCCCGTGTAAAGAATGCTATACGTCTCGGAGTGCAATGGTAATTCAGAGTAAATGTTGCTAACACTTTATTACTCTTTTTTCCTTGCCGGTTTTAATAACTTACCCACAAATAAAAACTCAGTTGAATCTAATGGAATTTCTGAACTAAGTTTCTCTCCAATTAGTGTTCATGGAGATGCATTCATGGAGATGCATTCATGGAGATGCATTCATGGAGATGCATTCATGGAGATGCATTCATGGAGATGCGCTCATGGAGATGCGCTCATGGAGATGCGCTCATGGAGATGCGCTCATGGAGATGCGCTCATGGAGATGCGCTCATGGAGATGCGCTCATGGAGATGCGCTCATGGAGATGCGCTCATGGAGATGCGTTCATGGAGATGCGTTCATGGAGATGCGTTCATGGAGATGCGTTCATGGAGATGCATTCATGGAGATGCATTCTTCCTTTTCCAACTACTCACGGGGAAGATCGCTAAATTGTGGCATAATTAACTTGGCTAAGGAAAATAGCATCAACATATATATTCCAATTTCATTGTTTCATTTTTTATTCATTGATGAGTTTAGTTTAATGCATCAAATACGAAGTTTTTTATCATTATTTTGTTGCCTTTCAAATCATGTTCGTATTTATCTTCGAGTTTGTAATCACTTAATACCTAAGCGAATTTTTTTCTAGATCCTGAAATAGTTTAATTAAATCATTATTACATAATAATGTTTCCAAAACTGACAAGTTTTTATTTCGCTCTTAGCTAAGTTCATCCAGCATCCTACAAATTTTCAATATACGTGTCTGGTGACGATGAGTAAATTCCTGTGATAAATGGTTTAAAAAAACAAGTTGAAGATTGAGACACTTATGCAACATATGGGAATCTTTATTTAGAAAACGTTTCGCCAAACAGTGGCTACATCAGTATAAAGGAGCACACACTGTGTAGGTAGACTTTTTAGAGAGATTTGAGAGATTAATTAAGTTTCAAGACACGATAACACAGAAATTCAATGAGAACTATCACTGTGATAGTTCAATAAACACTATTCATGCTACTCAAAGAACGTATTTTTCCTACGCAGAAATAAGATCAAATGGAAATGATCCGAAATTGATAAACAGGATACCTAAAAGCTTTTAGGGAAGTAAAGTATTTAAACGCATATCAAAAGGGGTGAGTCATGTCAACCAGTGTAATTTCTTTAAAAGGAAGCTTAAACTAGGATAAAAGCTAAACGTGGCTATGAAATTTAAGTTACAAAGGATTCGAAGACAAATTCGGAAAGTCTTTTCCAAGTATTGAGAAGAAAGATCGGAGAAAAGTTTGGTCCTCTTAAAACTAACTCTGAACATCTTACTGATAATGAGAAAGAAATAAGCTCAATTTTTAAGTGATTTCCTTCCGATTTTCAGACAAGAAAAGAAAAAACTATTTAATTTCGTTCATTTTTTTTTTTTTAACCTCTATTGATGTTGATCCGTGAGACGACCCTCACGTCTTTTGATTAGCCTAAAAATGGATTTAAATCAAGAAATATTAATGTGAATATATTGATTTATCAGATGATTCTCACCTCTTTTGAATGGCCTATAAATGAAAATCTAATCAATAGGTGTTGTGGTTAATCTACAGCTCTATACACTATTAGAAAAGTCTCACTTAGATTATAGAGCTCAGTTCTGATCTCAGTGCTACAGCATTGATCATCACACTACTTGTCTCAGGCCTGGTCTTAGACCGAGCCACAGGGGCGCTGACCCTCCGAAACCCTCTCAAGGTATACTCCAGGTATGCTTGTATACCATGCAGACAAGATAAGGAATTAGACACGTATATAAGACCTGAGTATATTTATTTCGAGATGTTTTGCCAACCAATGGCTTTATCAATTCAGTCCTGAAGTAATGTGAAGGTGTTGAAAAAAAAATGAGACAAGAGGAGGTAATCAGTCCCTCAGCTTTGTAGAACTATGCACAAAAGGCAGTGGAAGATGAGGTTATCAGTCCCTGAGTCTGGAAGGCGGTATTCAGGACCTTAGTTTTGATGAATGTACTAAGGTATTAATGGAACACCGGCTTCCAGGCTGAGGTCTCCATTACCTTGGTATTTTATAGTATTTCCCTGTTTCACTTTATTCCCTTCCCTTCTCTTTCATGTCTTCTCTCTTTCCTCACTTTTATCCTCTCTCTACTCTTACTCTATTCTCTCTTCCTCTTTTTTTCTATCTCAATTTACTCTTAGCTCTATCTCCTCTCTCTCTCTCTCTCTCTCTCTCTCTCTCTCTCTCTCTCTCTCTCTCTCTCTCTCTCTCTCTCTCCCTCTCCTCGGGTAGTCAGGTTGCAGCAGCACTTGCCTCCGAGTCTGACAACTCAGTAAAGTGTTCAGAATTTAGCAGCCGGCAGTTGTTTGTATTATTTCAACCTACCATTCAGCAGTGCACATCAAACTCTCTGGAAATAGCAGGTTGCAGTTCACATTGTCCGTAGTTATGGGTGACACTGACGGGCGTCATAGTTTACATTGTTGAAAACCCACAAAACTCGCCGATAAAATGCAAAATGTGGCCAAAAATCATTTGGGCAAAATTGTGTTGTCGCGCTGTCCTTCCCTTACTTTCCCAAAACCTGGTGTTCCACCCCACTACCAGCCGTTCTTTCCCCATCCCCTCTAACCACAACCTCTGGTTTCCCATGCCGGACCTACCCAACCATTAATCTCCGCCACTAACACCCACTGATCTCCCATATACTGATCACTCTTCCTTCCCCACCATTCACATCACATTGCCTCCGATCCTTCCACTCCATAGCCACGCCGTTAAATCCCATTCTTAATCCATCCATCTCTGCATCCATCTACATCCTCTGGTCTCCTATTCCTACACTCGTCTATCCTCTTCCATCCACAGCACTCTGCCACCCACAAATCTTCCTATTGCATCCATTCCCCCCCTGAC
>NC_091355.1:20694486-20764486 GCF_038502225.1 Cherax quadricarinatus | reverse complement strand
CTCTAACTCTCCATTTAATAACTCTCCTCTCCTATTTTTAACTGACAAATCCATTTGTTCTCTAGGCTTTCTTAACTTGTTAATCTCACTCCAAAACTTTTTCTTATTTTCAACAAAATTTGTTGATAACATCTCACCCACTCTCTCATTTGCTCTCTTTTTACATTGCTTCACCACTCTCTTAACTTCTCTCTTTTTCTCCATATACTCTTCCCTCCTTGCATCACTTCTACTTTGTAAAAACTTCTCATATGCTAACTTTTTCTCCCTTACTACTCTCTTTACATCATCATTCCACCAATCGCTCCTCTTCCCTCCTGCACCCACTTTCCTGTAACCACAAACTTCTGCTGAACACTCTAACACTACATTTTTAAACCTACCCCATACCTCTTCGACCCCATTGCCTATGCTCTCATTAGCCCATCTATCCTCCAATAGCTGTTTATATCTTACCCTAACTGCCTCCTCTTTTAGTTTATAAACCTTCACCTCTCTCTTCCCTGATGCTTCTATTCTCCTTGTATCCCATCTACCTTTTACTCTCAGTATAGCTACAACTAGAAAGTGATCTGATATATCTGTGGCCCCTCTATAAACATGTACATCCTGAAGTCTACTCAACAGTCTTTTATCTACCAATACATAATCCAACAAACTACTGTCATTTCGCCCTACATCATATCGTGTATACTTATTTATCCTCTTTTTCTTAAAATATGTATTACCTATAACTAAACCCCTTTCTATACAAAGTTCAATCAAAGGGCTCCCATTATCATTTACACCTGGCACCCCAAACTTACCTACCACACCCTCTCTAAAAGTTTCTCCTACTTTAGCATTCAAGTCCCCTACCACAATTACTCTCTCACTTGGTTCAAAGGCTCCTATACATTCACTTAACATCTCCCAAAATCTCTCTCTCTCCTCTGCATTCCTCTCTTCTCCAGGTGCATACACGCTTATTATGACCCACTTCTCGCATCCAACCTTTACTTTAATCCACATAATTCTTGAATTTACACATTCATATTCTCTTTTCTCCTTCCATAACTGATCATTTAACATTACTGCTACCCCTTCCTTTGCTCTAACTCTCTCAGATACTCCAGATTTAATCCCATTTATTTCCCCCCACTGAAACTCTCCTACCCCCTTCAGCTTTGTTTCGCTTAGGGCCAGGACATCCAACTTCTTTTCATTCATAACATCAGCAATCATCTGTTTCTTGTCATCCGCACTACATCCACGCACATTTAAGCAACCCAGTTTTATAAAGTTTTTCTTCTTCTCTTTTTTAGTAATTGTATACAGGAGAAGGGGTTACTAGCCCATTGCTCCCGGCATTTTAGTCGCCTCATACGACACGCATGGCTTACGGAGGAAAGATTCTTTTCCACTTCCCCATGGACAATAGAAGAAATAAAAAAGAACAAGAGCTATTTAGAAAAAAGAGAAAAACCTAGATGTATGTATATATATATATGCATGTGCGTGTCTGTGAAGTGTGACCAAAGTGTAAGTAGGAGTAGCAAGATATCCCTGTTATCTTAGCGTGTTTATGAGACAGAAAAAGAAACCAGCAATCCTACCATCATGCAAAACAGTTACAGGTTTTTGTTTCACAGTCATCTGGCAGGACGGTAGTACTTCCCTGGGTGGTTGCTGTCTACCAACTACTACTAAATATATATATATATATATATATATATATATATATATATATATATATATATATATATATATATATATATATATATATATATATATATATATATATATATATATATATATATATATATATATATATATATATATATATATATATATATATATATATATATATATATATATATATATATATATATATATATATATATATATATATATATATATATATATATATATATATATATATATATATATATATATATATATATATATATATATATATATATATATATATATATATATATATATATATATATATATATATATATATATATATATATATATATATATGTATATATATATATATATATATATATATATATATATGTATATATATATATATATATATATATATATATATATATATATATATATATATATATATATATATATATATATACATATAAATATGTATATATATATAATATATATATATTATATATATATATATATATATATATATATATATATATATTTATATATATACATATATACATATGTACATATATATATATATATACATATAAATATGTATATATATACATATATATATATATATATATATATATATATATATTTATATATATACATATTTATATATATATATACATATATATATATATATATATATATATATATACATATTTATATATATATATATATATACATATATATATATATATATATATATATATATACATATTTATATATATATATATATATACATATATATATATATATATATATATATACATATATATATATATAATATATATATATATATATATATATATATATATATATATATATATATATATATATATATATATATATACATATATATATATACATATATATATATATACATATATATATATATATATATATATACATATATATATATATATATATATATATATATATATGTATATATATATATATATATATATATATATATGGTTAGCTGTTCCCAATTCCTCCTGGGCACCTGTCTCGACCTACAGGCCATCTGGATTGGTGTTGTTTCGCCTAGCTGCCCCCATCCTCACCGAACATAGTGTATTTGGGCAGGGCGACAGCTGATCAATTCGACTTCATGGTCTCGTGTGTCACACAGCAGAAGGGAAGTATGCCAGATATGAGGAGGTCAATGACATCATAAAGAGAAGCCTCGCCACAGCCCGTTGCCCACCTCAACGGGAACCCCAAGTACAGAGGTCCGATGGAAGTCAAAGCGTCCTGATGGAGCCACTATGCTACCCTGAAGGATGGAAAGCAGATTGCCTGGGACTACACCTGTGCTGCCACACTGGCAGACACCTACTGTTATACCTGAGTGGAAGGTATATATATATATATATATATATATATATATATATATATATATATATATATATATATATATATATAATGTGTGTGTGTGCGTGCGATTTTACACACACATCTGCTCTAATAATTTTTCACTGTGTGGTTTACATATATCGTAGCATGCAACTAAATATAGTTATTTCTTGTATATACACAAATACATAACGATATATATATATATATATATATATATATATATATATATATATATATATATATATATATATATATATATATATCTTCAGAGAGCGCAGAGTTAGGGGTTTTATAAGTGGAGAGGTGTTGTCGGCCCGGTATCACTGTTTATTGGGCACAGTAGAGAGGCTAGGCTCAAAGCGCTGGGAATTCCATTTTGGAGTGCGAGCGAAAATAAAAATTTTTACCAACAGATTTAGCAATAAAAAAATGGAATTGTAGGACAGTGGTTATTGAAGGGGCGATAGTTATTATGTTTTTATTTATAGTTGTGTTATTTTTAGTGATATATGTAAGTGTTAGTTATTGTAGTGTTATGTTATTGTCATGGTTAAGATGTAAATTTTTAGTGTTATCTATGTTAATGTTTTTTATATTACAATAATTATGTTACTGTTAGTTATGCTGTTAATTGTATTAATGGTAGGGCCAACTTTTGTTAATTACGTAACTGTTAGTTTCGGCTTTGTTATTGTTTTGTTAATTATGTGATTGTGGTGTAAGTTACTGTGGATGTATAAGTTGCCTTACTGTGGAAGGGTGGGTTACCTTACTATAAATGTAAGAGTTACCATGTTACCTTCCTGATACTGCGTGTGTTACCTTCCTGCCAGTGTATGAGCTACCTTACTGATACTACGTGTGTTACCTTCCTGCCAGTGTATGAGTTACCTTACTGATACTACGTGTGTTACCTTCCTGCCAGTGTATGAGTTACCTTACTGATACTGCATGTGTTACCTTCCTGCCAGTGTATGAGTTACCTTACTGATACTGCCTGTGTTACCTTCCTGCCAGTGTATGAGTTACCTTACTGATACTGCCTGTGTTACCTTCCTGCCAGTGTATGAGTTACCTTACTGATACTTCATGTGTTACCTTCCTGCCAGTGTATGAGTTACCTTACTGATACTGCCTGTGTTACCTTCCTGCCAGTGTATGAGTTACCTTACTGATACTGCCTGTGTTACCTTCCTGCCAGTGTATGAGTTACCTTACTGATGCTGCATGTGTTACCTTCCTGCCAGTGTATGAGTTACCTTACTGATGCTGCATGAGTTACCTTACTGATACTGCATGTGTTACCTTACTGATACTGCATGTGTTACCTTCCTGCCAGTGTATGAGTTACCTTACTGATACTGCCTGTGTTATCTTCCTGCCAGTGTATGAGTTACCTTACTGATACTGCATGAGTTACCTTACTGATACTGCATGTGTTACCTTCCTGCCAGTGCATGAGTTACCTTACTGATGCTGCATGTGTTACCTTACTGATGCTGCATGTTTTACCTTCCTGCCAGTATATGAGTTACCTTACTGATGCTGCATGAGTTACCTTACTGATGCTGCATGTGTTACCTTCCTGCCAGTGTATGAGTTACCTTACTGATACTGCATGAGTTACCTTACTGATACTGCATGTGTTACCTTACTGATGCTGCCTGTGTTACCTTCCTGCCAGTGTATGAGTTACCTTACTGATACTGCATGAGTTACCTTACTGATACTGCATGAGTTACCTTACTGATACTGCATGAGTTACCTTACTGATGCTGCATGTGTTACCTTACTGATGCTGCATGTGTTACCTTCCTGCCAGTGTATGAGTTACCTTACTGATACTGCATGAGTTACCTTACTGATACTGCATGAGTTACCTTACTGATACTGCATGAGTTACCTTACTGATACTGCATGTGTTACCTTACTGATGCTGCCTGTGTTACCTTCCTGCCAGTGTATGAGTTACCTTACTGATACTGCATGAGTTACCTTACTGATGCTGCATGAGTTACCTTACTGATGCTGCATGTGTTACCTTCCTGCCAGTGTATGAGTTACCTTACTGATACTGCATGAGTTACCTTACTGATACTGCATGAGTTACCTTACTGATACTGCATGAGTTACCTTACTGATACTGCATGAGTTACCTTACTGATACTGCATGTGTTACCTTACTGATGCTGCATGTTTTACCTTCCTGCCAGTGTATGAGTTACCTTACTGATGCTGCATGAGTTACCTTACTGATGCTGCATGTGTTACCTTCCTGCCAGTGTATGAGTTACCTTACTGATACTGCATGAGTTACCTTACTGATACTGCATGTGTTACCTTACTGATGCTGCCTGTGTTACCTTACTGATACTGCATGAGTTACCTTACTGATGCTGCATGTGTTACCTTCCTGCCAGTGTATGAGTTACCTTACTGATACTGCATGAGTTACCTTACTGATGCTGCATGTGTTACCTTCCTGCCAGTGTATGAGTTACCTTACTGATGCTGCATGTGTTACCTTCCTGCCAGTGCATGAGTTACCTTACTGATGCTGCATGTGTTACCTTCCTGCCAGTGTATGAGTTACCTTACTGATGCTGCATGTGTTACCTTCCTGCCAGTGTATGAGTTACCTTACTGATGCTGCATGTGTTACCTTCCTGCCAGTGTATGAGTTACCTTACTGATGCTGCCTGTGTTACCTTCCTGCCAGTGTATGAGTTACCTTACTGATGCTGCATGTGTTACCTTCCTGCCAGTGTATGAGTTACCTTACTGATACTGCATGAGTTACCTTCCTGCCAGTGTATGAGTTACCTTACTGATACTGCATGAGTTACCTTACTGATGCTGCCTGTGTTACCTTCCTGCCAGTGTATGAGTTACCTTACTGATACTGCCTGTGTTACCTTCCTGCCAGTGTATGAGTTACCTTACTGATACTACGTGTGTTACCTTCCTGCCAGTGTATGAGTTACCTTACTGATACTGCATGTGTTACCTTCCTGCCAGTGTATGAGTTACCTTACTGATACTGCCTGTGTTACCTTCCTGCCAGTGTATGAGTTACCTTACTGATACTGCCTGTGTTACCTTCCTGCCAGTGTATGAGTTACCTTACTGATACTGCATGTGTTACCTTCCTGCCAGTGCATGAGTTACCTTACTGATACTGCCTGTGTTACCTTCCTGCCAGTGTATGAGTTACCTTACTGATACTGCATGTGTTACCTTCCTGCCAGTGCATGAGTTACCTTACTGATACTGCCTGTGTTATCTTCCTGCCAGTGTATGAGTTACCTTACTGATACTGCATGAGTTACCTTCCTGCCAGTGTATGAGTTACCTTACTGATACTGCATGTGTTACCTTCCTGCCAGTGCATGTGTTACCTTACTGATGCTGCATGTGTTACCTTCCTGCCAGTGTATGAGTTACCTTACTGATACTGCATGTGTTACCTTACTGATACTGCATGTGTTACCTTACTGATGCTGCATGTGTTACCTTCCTGCCAGTGTATGAGTTACCTTACTGATACTGCATGAGTTACCTTACTGATACTGCATGTGTTACCTTACTGATGCTGCATGTGTTACCTTCCTGTCAGTGCATGAGTTACCTTACTGATACTGCATGTGTTACCTTCCTGCCAGTGTATGAGTTACCTTACTGATGCTGCATGTGTTACCTTCCTGCCAGTGTATGAGTTACCTTACTGATACTGCATGTGTTACCTTACTGATACTGCATGAGTTACCTTACTGATACTGCATGTGTTACCTTACTGATACTGCATGAGTTACCTTACTGATACTGCATGTGTTACCTTACTGATACTGCATGAGTTACCTTACTGATACTGCATGTGTTACCTTACTGATACTGCATGTGTTACCTTACTGATGCTGCATGTGTTACCTTACTGATACTGCATGTGTTATCTTCCTGCCAGTGTATGAGTTACCTTACTGATAATGCATGTGTTACCTTCCTGCCAGTGTATGAGTTACCTTACTGATGCTGCATGTGTTACCTTCCTGCCAGTGTATGAGTTACTTTATTGCGGCGATTTAGGTTACCTTCTATGACTGTGTGAATTATTTTACATTACCATACCCTACATTAATGACAGGCAAGACTGCAGACATGTAAAATTTCCAGAGAACATTTACTGGTCGTGTAAATTCAGTCAAGCACGTAAATTATTGGGAACGCTTGAATTCCCGCGAACTGTACTCCTTGTACACCTGGAAAGTTCTAGTGGGACTAGTCCCAAATCTGCTTACAAAAATCACTCTCAACGAATGTAAGAGGCTTAACAGACAGTGCTAAATACACTCATAACGTTCCAATACTCTCTTCGTCCATACAAAGAAACATCAATTGGTCCCCTGGCTGTCTGTAAGAGGAAACATGCACGTTCCTGAAGTGAGCTCCTGACTAACCGAGCTGTAATGTATACGTTGTATTTTGCGTGGCTAGCACCAACAAATATCCTAGTTGATCAGATCATTCAGCGCGAGGATTGGTCAAATACTGGGCCATCTTCAAGTATATCTTAATGTTGATGCAAGAAAATGAGAGCTAAAGAAAAGATTGGCATTGAAGCAAGCCTATTGGCCCATGCTAGGCATGTCGAGCTCACATGTATTCGTATACCAGGCCAACCTATTTTTTGAAGCAACCCTGAGAACTCGCTTCAGTGATGCTACTCGGGGGTTTGTTGCACTCATCCAAAGCCTATTGCCAAACTAGTGTTTTCTTATATTTTTTCTAAATTTAAATTTGTTAATTTGAATCCACTGTTGTGAGTCCTGTCTTAGATATGATTTGGCTGACAGAGCCCTCAGCTCACATACTGAGTGTTCGTGGTTTGATTCCCGGTAAGGGTTTGGAACTCTGGGAAGGTTTCCTTATACCTGCTGTTCCTGAACACCTAGCATTGAGTAGGTACCCAGGCATTAGTCGACTGTTGTGGGTCGAATCCTGGGGAACAATATAACACACTGACTAACCTTGCCCCGGGTTAAAAATCTTCTCTCTTAACACACTGTTTTTATTTTTATTTTACACACTTGCTGTCTCCCATCGACTTTGGAAAAAATGTTTCTTCTTCTTCCTATCATTCCTTCAATCACTGACATCACAGCTCGGATGACCTTCCAGTTTGCTATATCCCCACCCCTCCTACAGAGTGCATGCACCGTACCTCACACCTCCAGGACTCAAGTCCTGTTAACCGGTTATTTCATACTCCAACAGCACGTGAAATCACAAAAAAACTACTTGTCGTCACTTGTATCTAACACTCTCACACGAGCCTGTTGGATGTCCAAGCTCCTATAACTCGAAATCTTCCTTAAACTTTCTTCCACCGCTTCCCTGATCTACATCTTCTCCTCCTCCCCTCCACCCTAAATTTATATGCCTTCCTAGCCATCCTATTTTGCTTCATCCTCTTTAAATGTCTGAACCTCCTCAATAATTTCTTCTACTAACCTGCTAAGCTTCAAGCTCTGAATTCTCTGCATATTATACACACCACACATTGCCTCTAGCTTTCTCTCTGCTGTAAAAATTAAAACCCATACTTCACACCAGTATAACAGAGTTGGTACCATTGTTATGTATATCCCCCTTTATTCCTGTTTTTCATTTCACCACAAGCTTTATAGCTTCCCAGATAGTTCAAATTCACTACCGTCAGCCTATCTTCGTAGGAATGATTTTTGAGACATAGGATCAACCTTATCATCTTTCTCTGTACATATTTCAGTGCACTTACGTTAAACGTAAATGAAGACAGAGTGGTATAATCTAAATAACGTCTTACTAGGGATATATAAAGTTGATGTATAATGTGAGGGGTTCCTATTATTTGTTTCCTTATATAAAGTATTATTGCTAACACTAGTGTTTTGGTTCTAGATTTCTGCCAACCAGAACACACAAGTCAATTTGTCATTCAGTTTGATTAAGCTGTATTATTTAGCTCATAAGTGCCATAGATATTTTCTTTTTCCAGGATTAAAAACATTTGTCCACAAAGAACTACCTCTGCCATTTCTCTGCCGACTGCAGGAACCTATCCATATTACCCAGTAGCCCTCTAATGTCCTCATCAGAGTTTATTGGACAGCCATTTTAGTGTCTAGGGAAAATTTCTACGTCACTAATCATGGCTTCATTTTATTGTTTATGTATATTGTGAGTAACACTGGGTCAGTACTGACCCCCGTGGGACATTACATGTGACGTAGATAAATGGTTCAGACGACCGACAAGTTGGTAAATTAGACACATGTGCATCACTTGAGTATCTATATTAAGGAAACGTCTCTCCACATAGTGAAGATCTGCAGGAGGTTGAGGTAATCAGTCTCTCAGTTTGGAGTCGATGTAATCAGTACATCAGTCCTGTTAGGACTGATGTAAACTCTCTGTTGCCTATCGGTTAACCACACCCAGATCAAGCGGATAATATCTCTTTGTATTCCTTGCCATTACTTTCTTCAACAATCTCCAGTATGGAACCCTATTATAAATCTTACTGAAGTTCATATACAAAATATCGCATTAATCATGTTCTATCTCAAATATTGCACAGAAAATGTTAGTAAATTCGTAAAGCCAGAACACCGCTTTGTAGAACCGTGCTGAGACTCAGTGATAAATTTATGCACATTATTGATTTCAGCATTTTTCACATAAGTAAGGATAATAATAATAATAATAATAATAATAATAATAATAATAATAATAATAATAATAATAATAATAATAATAATAATAATAATAATAATATCTTTATTTCTACAAGTACATGTACAAGGTATACATTCCTAGCTGACATCAATGACGTATTACTATATAGAAAACCCCCGGGAACACATTATTACTGATGAGTGAACATAGACAACCGGTGTTAGGAAACACGTCCAATGTTTCTACCCTCGTTGGGAATCGAACCCTGATTCTCACCGTGTGAAGCGAGAGCTTTTTCATTTTTTCATTTATAGGTTTGTAATGAAATGTTGAGAAGACTAATAGTTTGCAAAGTTCCTTCTTACATTCCATTATAGCTCATGGGAACAGTTCATGAGGGCCCGGTGATGTGCATGGTTTTAATCTATCGATTTGTTTGAGAATCATGTCACGTTGAATGTAACATATTGGAGAGCGAAACGTTATGAGGCAGTGTTGGGAAGTGCATGAGGCAGTGTTGGGAAGTGCATGAGGCAGTGTTGGGAAGTGCATGAGGCAGTGTTGGGAAGTGCATGAGGCAGTGTTGGGAAGTGCATGAGGCAGTGTTGGGAAGTGCATGAGGCAGTGTTGGGAAGTGCATGAGGCAGTGTTGGGAAGTGCATGAGGCAGTGTTGGGAAGTGCATGAGGCAGTGTTGGGAAGTGCATGAGGCAGTGTTGGGAAGTGCATGAGGCAGTGTTGGGAAGTGCATGAGGCAGTGTTGGGAAGTGCATGAGGCAGTGTTGGGAAGTGCATGAGGCAGTGTTGGGAAGTGCATGAGGCAGTGTTGGGAAGTGCATGAGGCAGTGTTGGGAAGTGCATGAGGCAGTGTTGGGAAGTGCATGAGGCAGTGTTGGGAAGTGCATGAGGCAGTGTTGGGAAGTGCATGAGGCAGTGTTGGGAAGTGCATGAGGCAGTGTTGGGAAGTGCATGAGGCAGTGTTGGGAAGTGCATGAGGCAGTGTTGGGAAGTGCATGAGGCAGTGTTGAGAAGTGCATGAGGCAGTGTTGGGAAGTGCATGAGGCAGTGTTGGGAAGGCATTGAGGCAGTGTTGGGAAGTGCATGAGGCAGTGTTGGGAAGTGCATGAGGCAGTGTTGGGAAGTGCATGAGGCAGTGTTGGGAAGTGCATGAGGCAGTGTTGGGAAGTGCATGAGGCAGTGTTGGGAAGTGCATGAGGCAGTGTTGGGAAGTGCATGAGGCAGTGTTGGGAAGTGCATGAGGCAGTGTTGGGAAATTCGTGAGGCAGTGTTGGGAAGTGCATGAGGCAGTGTTGGGAAGTGCATGAGGCAGTGTTGGGAAGTGCTTGAGGCAGTGTTGGGAAGTGCATGAGGCAGTGTTGGGAAGTGCATGAGGCAGTGTTGGGAAGTGCATGAGGCAGTGAGGCAGTGTTGAGGCATGAGGCAGTGTTGGGAAGTGCATGAGGCAGTGTTGGGAAGTGCATGAGGCAGTGTTGGGAAGTGCATGAGGCAGTGTTGGGAAGTGCATGAGGCAGTGTTGGGAAGTGCATGAGGCAGTGTTGGGAAGTGCATGAGGCAGTGTTGGGAAGTGCATGAGGCAGTGTTGGGAAGTGCATGAGGCAGTGTTGGGAAGTGCATGAGGCAGTGTTGGGAAGTGCATGAGGCAGTGGAGGGAAGTTGGGAAGTGCATGAGGCAGTGTTGGGAAGTGCATGAGGCAGTGTTGGGAAGTGCATGAGGCAGTGTTGGGAAGTGCATGAAGTGTGCATGAGGCAGTGTTGGGAAGTGCATGAGGCAGTGTTGGGAAGTGAGGCAGTGTTGGGAAGTGTGCAGTGTTGGGAAGTGCATGAGGCAGTGTTGGGAAGTGCGTGAGGCAGTGTTGGGAAGTGCATGAGGCAGTGTTGGGAAGTGCATGAGGCAGTGTTGGGAAGTGCATGCGACAGTGTTGGGAAGTGCATGAGGCAGTGTTGGGAAGTGTTGGGAAGTGCATGAGGCAGTGTTGGGAAGTGCATGAGGCAGTGTTGGTGAAGTGCATGAGGCAGTGTTGGGAAGTGCATGAGGCAGTGTTGGGAAGTGCATGAGGCAGTGTTGGGAAGTGCATGAGGCAGTGTTGGGAAGTGCATGAGGCAGTGTTGGGAAGTGCATGAGGCAGTGTTGGGAAGTGCATGAGGCAGTGTTGGGAAGTGCATGAGGCAGTGTTGGGAAGTGCATGAGGCAGTGTTGGGAAGTGCATGAGGCAGTGTTGGGAAGTGCATGAGGCAGTGTTGGGAAGTGCATGAGGCAGTGTTGGGAAGTGCATGAGGCAGTGTTGGGAAGTGCATGAGGCAGTGTTGGGAAGTGCATGAGGCAGTGTTGGGAAGTGCATGAGGCAGTGTTGGGAAGTGCATGAGGCACTAAGTTAAAAATCTCCCAATAAAATATTTTCCTATGTAGGTGTTTCAGTAATTTCAACCCAATGGCGTTGAACGTGTTCCCTGTGCATGTTTGGAGGTCGGTAGATCACTGTCAAGATTAGCGATTCACGTCCCTCAAGAAACTGCTGCCTAACAGATTCACTGTCATTCGCTTCCACTTTTATATCTTGTCTAATGCAGTAGCTTGAAATTTTTAATAACATCGTCACTCCACTCCCTTTCCCATTAACTCTGTTGGTGTGGAATAATTTACATCATTGTATGTGGCATTCAGGAAGTATGTTTATATTTCTCGGTTATGTTCATATCTTTCGGCTGTGTTCTTATCTCTCGGCTGTGTTCATATCTCTCGGCTGTGTTCATATCTCTCGGCTGTGTTCATATCTCTCGGCTGTGTTCATATCTCTCGGCTGTGTTCATATCTCCCGACTGTGTTCATATCTCTCGGCTAGCGCTCGAACTTGTGGATCAGCTGTCCATATTTCCTTACTCTACTGTCTCAGTTTGGTGACCATTTCATATGCTTTGATTAGTAACTATACTATGAGCATTGCAATTTTTGCTCCTTCCATTCCCACACCCAAATACTTTTATCTTCTATAAGTTTAAAGCTTATACAATTTAGCAACGGCCCCTTCAACAGAGTTGGTTAATGCTACACCCTGGCCCCAGAAAGATGTGCCCCCATTCCTTGCATGCATGTCACGTTTGCCATAAAATTTATTCCCGTTAATGAAAGGGATTGCAAGCTCTTTGCAGTCCTTGTCTAGCCAGGAATTTACACCAATTACCTCAGATATCCATTGCCCATTCCTCTCCGAGGCAAAATGCTGCATATAACAGATTCTTTCCTTGGTCTTCATTAAATATATACCTGTTCTGTATTTGACTGACTACTCCCGCTTCCATTAACACTTTAAGCTCTGGTTCTGCAACACTACATAAGCAGGCTATGATGTCATAATCACTGCTCACTAATTCTCAGAGTAACGGCTGCAGGAGAGGCACGTGACCTGCCGTTAATATTCATCTCAGCGTGGATGTTACCTTAATGTGGATGTGTGAGTTACTTTACTGTGGATGTTAATTTATTGTGGATGTGAGACTTGCCTTACTATGGATATGGGAGTTACATTACTATGGATGTGGGAGTTACATTACTATGGATGTTGGAGTTACCTTACTGTGGACCTGTGAATTAGCTAACTGAAGATGTGAAAGTGACCGTATAACAAAAGGAAAACTTAAGTTAGGACATTTCACTTGCATTAAGTTTCATCAGATACATGTTATATCAAAGCGAACAAAAGATTAGTGTTAAGTGGTTGAGTTTAACGCTCTGCCTGGATGTTGCTGGTGGTGATTACTAGACATGAGCAGTATTTAGGTAAGTTTATAGTTGAAACATTTCGACTTTGCAGTCGAATACAGATGATTATAATACTGATGGCAGGAGAAACGGAAGGTTAATTATCTCTCCACTTCTTTCTTCAGTGTTTTAATCATTTAGAGTGACGAAGTCTGCCGTGCTGGAGAACCATGTTGACACGTGTGTCTTACCCATCAACTTTGTCGCTTTGTAGACCGTAAATAATAATATATTTGTGTGACACAACAATGCTGTCGCATCTTCGTACAGTGGATATTCTCTCCAACATTATTAGTAACCAGGTTTTAGCTTGGCTTACTTCCACTAGTTAGTGTTGCTCACATGTAACATCACGTTATATGGTTTATAAAGACATGTAAGCAAACACTACGTGTCTTTCTAAGCCAACTTGTCGGTATCTATTACCAAAGTTTATACCAACATCGCTTCATACCTCTGCTTAAGACTAAGGGACTGATCACCTTATATCAAAGCTGCAGGAATACTCACTTCAAAATTACTTCTCTGCTTCTACTGTCTCCAGTGTTATAATCACTTATTTTCAACCGAAGAAGCCTTCTGCGCAGGCGAATCGTTTCAACAACAAAAATAAAGAATTGCTGCACTTGTCTTAATAATCAACATGGCATTGTATGGTATTTATAATGTGAAACTTGTGGTTTGTTCTGGATGAAGAGGTCAGGTCCTGGTAACGTATGGCTCAATTAAGTTTGCCAAACTGTACTTGCCTCTGTTCTGGGTTTGAGAAGGACCTGCCTAGTATGGGCAAGGAGCTGCAGTATTCCTCCTTTCTTATGTTCTTTTGAGTTATGGGACTAGGGCATGTATAGTCAATGTATCGAGCCATAACCGCTTCCTTGTCATTTTGTTGGCACATGAGATGAGCGAATGCGCGCCTGTGTACCAATCAAACATTCCTTGTGTCGTCCACCCTACAAGCATATAGTTTTTGATGACTAGTGTTCAAGACCTTAGACGAGTGTTCAAGACCTTAGACGAGTGTTCAAGACCTTAGACGAGTGTTCAAGACCTTAGACGAGTGTTCAAGACCTTAGACGAGTGTTCAAGACCTTAGACGAGTGTTCAAGACCTTAGACGAGTGTTCAAGACTTTAGACGAATGTTCAAGTCCTTAGAGGTTTCTCCATTGTAAATGATATCGTACTCTCTCACATGCGATACAGCATTCCACTGTAGTAACTGTGTTCTTAACAGTGTGGGGTATTCTGGTGATTTATTGCTTCTGTAATAAGCACAGTAACTCATATGTCAGCTGCATGGGGGAATCTGGGTGATGGAAGCCGCTGTCTGTCCTGTGGGCAGAATCAATCTTTGACTAATGATAGTATTAAGCCTAAGTTTTGAAAATATGCTGAGGGATTTAATCTTGTTGGATATAATAACGTGTTTAGAAAACTTTAAGGCACAAAAAACGCTTTCACAACGTACTCTTGTTCTTCAAGTATGTGTTAACTATTGTAGATCACGAGGGTTCGTAGAAACCTGTGATCACGCCTTTTTTTTTATTTTCCGAGGCCATGATGCGAAAAGTAGTTAATATGATCTTCAGTGGCTTGTTATACACTTGGCATCACATAACAGAGGTTAATGTTTTTTAGCAAAAACCAAATCATGATCACCTATTCTGCATCACACCTAATGTGATAATCACAACTATATTTATATAAATTACATTAAAATTGATATTGGATAAATTCACGTGTTTAAACTACTTTATTAAGTTCCTGTTGTGCATAGCACTTCAGATAGCATTAAAATTAACTTATCTACCGGAAAATTGCATAGTTGACATAAATTCTGTGATTTGCAGTCTTAACAATTTTATATAATTCGGTTATTGATGTATAACAATTTGAGATTTTATGTAACAGTTTATTATAACATTAGTACTGAAGAGTACTGAAGTAGAGTATATATGGCCATTACATGTTTTTAATTATATTGATGACAATGTGAACATTATTATGAATGCTAACATGATTTGAATCAACATCGCTGTTGATTTATCAGGTTATAACATGATTAATCTGAGCAGGAATCAGGTCAAGTTAAGGACGTGCTTTTCAATTATATTTTTGAAGCTGGTGGCACACAGGACACTTTTTGTACCTTCTGGAAGGTAGTCTCATGCTTCAGGGTTCATTATTTGCTTAGCTTCTAGCTTGTGCTGGTAGGTCTGATGCCTTGCTTCTTCCTTAAGTGAATGTGACCTGACCTGACTAGGATGGGTTAGTGGCATAAGCCGGCCACCGTACTACTAGCGCAAGCTAGTAGGTCTGATGCCGTGCTCCTTCCTTAAGTGAATGTGACCTGACCTGACTAGGATGGGTTAGAGGCATAAGCCGGTCACCGTACTACTAGCGCAAGCTAGTAGGTCTGATGCCGTGCTCCTTCCGTGCAGGTCCGACTCACACCCACCCACACCCACTCACGTATTTATCTAACCTATTTTTAAAACTCCACGACGTCTTAGCTTCTATAACAGTACTCGGGAGTTTCTTCCACTCATGCACAACTCTATTACCAAACCAGTGCTCTCCTATATTCTTCCTGAATCTGATTTTTTCCAACTTACAACCATTGCTGCGAATCCTGTCTTGGCTAGATATTTTTAGCGCGCTGTTTACATCCCCTTTATTTATTTTTGTTTTACATTTATACACCTCAATCATATCCTCCTAATTCTACGTCTTTCTAGAGTACATATTCAGGGTTCTCAATCTATCCTCATAGAGAAGATTTCTGATATATGAGATCAACTTTGTCATCCTCCTTACTACGTTTTCCAAGGTATTTATATCCATTCTGTAGTACGGTGACTAAAACTGTGCAGCATAATCTAAATGAGGTCTAACCAAGGCTATATAGAATTGAAGAACAGCCTGAGGACTCCTATTATTTATGCTTCTTGATATGAAGCCAAGGATTCTGTTCGCTTTATTGCGAACACTTGTGTACTGTAGTCTTGGTTTTAGATTACTGCTAACCAGAACTCCCAAATTATTTTTGCAATCAGTAATTTTAAGATCTACATTATTTAATTTATAAGTAGTATGGTTATTTTCCTGTCCAATGTTCAGAACTTTGCATTTGTCTATATTAAACCGCTTCTGCCACTTCTCCGACTACCGCATCAGACTATTCAAATCTTCCTGCTTTGTATTGGACTAATGAAGCCAATGTGTTGAGAAACGTTTCTTCATTAGAGATTCCCATATGTTGCATAAGTTTCTCAGTTCTACAACTTGTCGGTTTTCAAAATCATTAATCACATCCTGGAGTGATCCAATGTCCTCGTCAGAATGAATTCGCCGGCCTATTCTTGTCATCGGCAAACTTGGTTATGTCGCTATTTATTCCCTCATCTATGTAGTTTATTTAGATTGTGAACAATAAGGGGCCCAACACTGACCCCTGTGGAACACCGCTCGTGACGCTTCCCCAATCAGATTTCTCCCCATTTTTGTAAATTCTTGTGCCTTAAGTTTCCTCAATAGTCTTTGATGTGGGACCCTGTCAAAATCCTTACTGAAGTCTATATACACAATATCATATTCAGTACCATGATCTACCTCCTCAAATACCTTAGTGAAAAAAGTTAATAAATTCGTAAGGCAGGAACGCCCTTTTGTAAAACCGTGCTGAGATTCGTTGATCAATTTGTGCTTTTCAAGATGGCTACGAATTGCCTCGGCAGTTATTGATTCCATAAATTTTCCCACTATGGAGGTTAAGCTTATTGGTCTATAGGTCGAAGCTAAGAACCTATCACCTGCTTTGAAAACAGGATTTGTTGGGTTTTAATTTATCTATTTGCCTAAGGAACATGTCACTTGTGACCCTAATCTTGCATAGTTTATTATCGTCCTGTTCTACATAATTTATTATTTCTGGAATATCGCTAGTATCTTCCTGTGTAAAAGCTGAGAGGAAGTGTTAAAAATTCTACACATTTCCTTATCACTGTTGGTGAGCTGACCCAAGTAACTTCTGTATACCTGAAAGAATCCTTTTGGGTTAGTCTTCAATTCTCTTGTAACTTGAACCTCATAATCTCTCTTTGCTTCTCTTATTCCCCTTTTTATTTCTCTCTTTAACTGGGTATATTGATTTCTTAACTGCCTCTCTCCTCTTTCGATTAGCGTATATATGCCTCTCTTTTGACCAGTGAGATGTTTTAATCTGTTGTTCATCTATTTAGGATCATTTTTATTACATCTGATTTCCCTGTTTGGAGCAGCTAGAACTATGCTCTGGAAAACGTCATGTTGGCAAGCATCACCACCTACCTGACCCATAGTCGGGTCATTCCAGTTCAGTCCACCCAGGTAATTTCTCAGTCCTATGAAATCAGCCAAGTGGAAATCAGGGACATAGGCTTGATTGCCATTATTAGGGTAATTCCATGATACATTAAAATTGAGTGCTTTGTGATCACGTTTCCCAAGCTCATCATTAACGCCAAGATTATGTTCTTATTGGTTGAGTCGACCACGTGGAATATCAGAGAGATACCTATTTCATTTGTGTGTGTATGGGTTCTGTTCCCTTGAGTCTCGCCTCGCGTTAACACATCACTACAAGTGTCTTGTACCAGGTAAGTGGAAAATGGCAAATGTTATACCTATCCATTAAGTGGGAGATAGGTCCTTAGCTTTATATTATTGATCAATTGGCGTAGCCTCCCTTATGGGGTAATTGATGGAATCATTAACTACAGAAGCAAACTGAAGCTACACAAAAGATATAAACTGATCATATAAGTCCCATTATGGATTTACAGAGGTGCATTCTTGCTTTATGAATTTACTAACTTTTTTCAGTAAATTATTTGAGACGACAGAACATGATGAATATATAGTCAAAATTCCAAGAAGTGCAGTTTAAATGTACACGTATTTAAGTTTCTATTCCTGGGAAAGGAAAACCATGGGATAAATAAACTAAATTAAAACTTCAATAATTATGATAAAAAAACCTTGAGAGTTCTGGTTAGTAGAAATTTAAAGCTAAGACAAAAGTGCATAAGTATTGGCAATAAAGTTCATAGAATTCTTGACTTCATATCAAAAAGAATAAAAAAGAGAATTGCTCATGTTATACTTTCAACTTTACATATCCTTGGTAGAGCTTAATTTAGGTTTGTAGATTAATGATTCAGAGAACAGATAGGATGATAAATTAGACACCTGAGCAACATTTGGGTATCTTCAATGAGGAAACGTTTCGCAACACAGAGACTTCATCAGTCCATGCAAAGGAGAATGGAGAACATGAGTAGTTTGAGGTAATCAGTCCCTCAGCCTTGAGTCGATGTGATTAGTTCATCAATCTTCAAAAGAATACAGGATATGTGCGAAATGGCTTATATACTGTAGGCAGGAGAGGTGCAGCAGTCATAGATGGTATCACATTTGGCCAATGTGGCAGTAGGTCATGCCCAAGGGTTAGACAAGTCTGGAGTTTTGAGACAAACTTACTGCGGGTTCTATCCCCGCCCGTGGTATGGTTAAGCTGAAGAATTCCCTGTATCATTCATTTAATTTATGCTGCACATTTCTCTCTTCTATATTACAGAATGAACATAATTGCGCTGGAAAATATTCACAGAAGGATGACTAAGTTGATGTCATATATTAGAAATCTTTCCTGTGAGAATCAAGGCACTGAATTTGTACTCTTTGGAAAGACGTATATTTGGGGAAAATGTGATCGAAGTAAATGGAAAACAGGAATAAATAAAAGGGATATGAATAACGTGCTGAAAATATGTCACCAAGATAGAACTCGCAACGATAGAGTCAAGCTGGACAAATTTATATTTGGAAAGGATATAGGGAAATACTAGTTTGGCAAAAGTTGTAGATGAGTGGAACAAATCCCAAGTAGCATCATTGAACCGAGATCTCTGTATAGCTTTAATAATAGGTTGAATAAGTACATGACTGAGTGTGGCTAAGCGAGAATTGGACCTGCCTTGCCTGGGCAAACAAACCTGCTTCAGTTTTGCTTTGTTCTATTGTTTTTGTTTTACATTAGATAGGTCACCTTACCTACATTACAGCTTCCTCAGACCTCAACCTCTTTCAACACCTGACTCTGTCACTTCTCAGCACTATGTAGTTGTCGTTTGTTTGAAGAAGAGGCAAATGGGAGGGAGAGAAATTTAGAGGAAAGTGAGGGAGAGTGGAAGAGAAATTTGGGTGACAAGAATACAGTGCTCGCCATTAAAGTACGCTGGACCCACTCTAAAACCACGACCGCAAAATAGATCGTCCCTTGCTCTTCGGGACATCCTTCAGCCATTTAAAAATTAGCACACATTATTCAGGGTTTCACAGGATGAATTCCCCTACAACTCGTGGATGGTGTCCTAAAACCTTGGGAGTTGGATGATATTCTTCCTTTAGCAGATCTCTATCATAGCCCAGAAGTTCTTAATGGGGTTCATATCTAGCAAATATCCTGGCCAGTCATCAAAAAAGGGGTACCTCTTAAGGACGAAGCCATTCAACATCAAATTTTGCTGTTTGGTATGGAGTCAAAGATTCGGAACGTTGATTCAGTTAACGTTAGTGTGGACGTTTTTTCAGGTTTCCCTGGTGTGGACAGGTCATGAACTAGATCCTCACTGGACGCTCTCGCGCATTGCTGGCTTTAACTATTTACTTGATTTGATGTCCTGCCTTATGTAATCCAATGGTTTTTGTAATTGTCTCTTGTGTCAGCGATTTACTCCTGCCCACATTATTTCGTCAATAGCCAAAAATGTCCGACAAATTCAGCCATCAAGACTACACGGCGCAGGGAGACTGCGGACACAAAACTTTCCACCACACAAGTCTAGAAGGTACTTAAGATACAAGGAATGCTGAGATATCTTACTACGAGTTGCAAGGCTAGAATAATTTTTTTTCTCATCGACAAAACTATCAGTGAGGGGGATTGGTTTGGACATTGAATTACCCTGGGTGCCTTCTACCTCGAGTACTTCAGTGATGCGCTCTGGGTATACAAGTAAACACCAACTCTCACCAAGGTGAGAGTTATCTTAATCACGATGTATGAGTGTCCTTACTATTGTGATGCAAGCGCTTTACTTCAACACTGGGGAATACCACCGAGAACAACAACCAGGTACCCTCACAAAGGACTACCATGGGAGGAATGACTCCACCAGAGATCCACTGCCCCCCAACGAGGCACCCCCCAAATAGAAGCAACCTCTTGGGAGCCACATCCAGGGGCCATCACTGGGGAAACCAGCCACTGGGACCCACCTCCAAGGGTGGGTCATCCCCGAAGAGCACTTAACCTAAGCCAGGAAGTGGAGCCACGGTGTCCATCACAGAGATAAGCCCCAACAGTTTCCCCCAGGGGGTAAAGGCGGCTGCGAGGCGCGCTGCTGTTACCACGAGTTATAGCCTAGTCCGCCCGCTAATTTGTACATTATCATGTCGTTACCCGGCAGCAGTGACATCATTCTCACCGCCAACACACTTTATGCAAGGGATGACGATGAAGGCAGGCAGCTGGGTGCGAGAGAGAGTGGATGACAGTGTTCTTGGACGATTTTCCCAGGTTATCTCTAGCAGAATTCAAGTAATCAACGACATTATTCCCCCTCTTCTACCTCCTTACGTAAACAAAATCAAGGAATTTTTTTAATTTATTACTTTTTCATATATATTTTCTAGCGAAGCATATTAAATATTTAAGACAAAATAACATAAAAATAAAGTATCACTGCAGTAGACCTACTGGACAATCTTAGGAAGATTCTTTTCAAATGTCACTATGCGAAATAGGACCCATTGTGCAGTATTTAAATATTTTAATGACGAAACGTTTCGCCCCGAATGGATCAAGAGAAACGGAGGAAGCCAAACATGGCGAAACGTTTCCGTATAATATTCTTACACTGTAATAATGTTGGTAGAATTATCTACAACATGTTCGGTAAAATGTGTGCAACTATTGTGAAATTTTACTGTCGCAACGTTTCGCTCTCCAGGAGCTTTGTCAAGCCATTACAAACACTACAGGGGCACAGAGGGTATATGTAGCTGTTAGAGAGATGTAAAAGCATATTATAACAGCTGTAGAGAGTAATTGTAGTAGTTGTTGTAGTAGTAGGAGCAGCAGCAGCAATGTGATGGCGGTGTTTAATGTTTTGAGGAGAATTCTTGTTATTTCTTCAGAGATGGCGCAGCTGTCTTTATTCTGTTTGTGTTAGAAATATCGATTAATGATGATTCAAGGTATTTACATCTGCTAAAACTGGGTTTTTTAAACACATTGCTTATACACACATACAACCGAGCTTCACCGAGTTTCATTTATCTTATTTTTTCATCAAAGACTGCAAGTGTTCTTCAGATCTTCAATTATCCACGCAATAACACAACTCCTGACAAAGTTATAATCCTTCCCAACAGCCAGGTTGCAATAAACGTTTCTAAAGTACTTGCGCAAGCTGATCTAGAGTCATCGCAGCCAGCACCTCCATCAAAGACCTGACTAGGACAAAATTGAAGAACCTTGAACTGTGGAGGCTTTGACAGAGTAAGCTTCTGCGAATAGCGAGAAATCTCGGAACACGTCTCAATGAACACATTAATATATATAGGAAAGGTAACTTAACGCCTGCTTACAACACAGAATTCCGCCAGTCGCCTGATGAAATGTAACAACGCCAGCCCTTGAGTTGATGGATTGATTGCATCATGTTTACCTCGCCACTATTTATGTTGGCTCCTGGAGAGCGAAACGTTGCCACAACAAAATGCCGTGTAAGTTGCACTTGTGTCCTGTTACCTAACATATTGTTGATAATTTTACCAACATTCTCACAATTTGTAAATTGTATCTGACTGAAGAATTTGGGACCATTCCTTCCAAGATTTTCCAAGTGTAGATTATGATATATCTCTCCCTCCTGCGTTCCAACGAGTACAAGTCAAGTGCTTTCAAGCGTTCCCAGTAGTTAAGGTGCTTGACAGAACTTACACGTGCAGTAAAGGATCTCTGTACACTCTCTAGATCTGCGATTTCACCTGCTTTGTATGGAGATGTTAATGTACAGCAGTATTCCAGCCTAGAGAGAACAAGTGATTTGAAAAGGATCATCATGAGCTTGGCATCTCTCGTTTTGAAAGTTCTCATTATCCATCCTATCATTTTCTTTGCCCAACTGTTGCACCTGTATGTTACATAGCGACTTAGAACAAAAACCCAGTACTGTAACATTATAATAAATACGTCCTTGTTTTCTCACTCGAAAAACATCCATATTGACATAAACCAAAGTTAAAAAAAAAAGTCGATATCATATATTTTGGTTTATGTCAATAAGGATATTTTTCGAGTAAGGGGAGAATAGCTCTAGTTCTCTGGATCAAGAGCCCTTCACGTGAGAATATTTAACAAGAAGAGATGAAAAAAATTAATTTAAATCTGATTCATTTAAATTTTAAAAGGACTCGGAAAACAATAATGAATTTCCATAAGAGTTGTGGATTAATGGAAGGAACTGAAGAGTAACTTTAAAAAAAGAGATAAAACAAACCTATGATTGAGAAGGATTGGGTCTGAGAAGAACCTGCCTAGTATGGGCCAGTAGGTCTGTGCTGCAGTGCGGTTTTCTTACATTTTGTTTGTCGGTGGAATATTTATACCGGGTCTTTGGAGCAACAATCTTGTCGGGTCGCACTCTTGCCGGGTCTTGCAGCAATCTTGTCGACTCGGGTCGGCGATGTCGCACTCTTTCCGGGTCTTTGGTGCAGCAGTGTTTCCGGGTTAGAGGAGAAACACTCTGGCCGGGACAGCCATCACACACTACCTTATGTAGCAGGTTTAATCTCATAGAAAGCTAATGTCTGAAGAGGAGGCGAGGAGCTGCCAGCGGCGACAACCTCCCGGGCTGCACACTAAATCCTCCAGCTATATTTTTTTCTCTCCCGGGAAGTGCTCAGCTCGGGCTATTGGGATCAACCAATCACTTAGCTGATCCCAAGTGACGTCACAGAAGAAAAAGAATTCGCTGACCCGAATAAACAGTATTGTGAGTTTTTTCCTTAACACATCAGCACGTGCTGGAGCCTCGCTCGCCTGGGTTTTACACACAAGTTTGTTCTCAACTTCTCGACAGTGAAGTTCGTTCTTGATTTGCTGAAAAATAAACACGTCATTTTAAGGCAAAATATTTCGAAATATTTTTGAATCTGAGAATTAATTTGAACTCATTAGCCATCTCCCACTATAGCATACCTGGAGGATGTTTCGGGGTCCATGACCAGGGTAATCCAACAAAATGGAAAACACTATCATTCATTCAATAACCGTCTTGATACATGAGAAAATTGTGTAACATTTGGGTATGTTGCACAAATATCTCAGTAATCATCTTGTCGGTTTTATAAACCGTTTAAACAAACAGATGTCTTGCTAGAAATGTGTAGACACAGCAAGTCAAATACCCACACGTCTGAAACATCCACACCCTTTCAGCAGTCCACCTCTAGGACTCAAGTCCTTCTAACTAGTTTTCCTGAATCCCTTCTAAAATGTTACCTCGTTCACATTCCAACAGCACATCAAACTCTCAGAACTACTTGTACTTATTTACTATTCTGAAACATACTTGAGCTTGCTGGATGCTCAAGCCCCTACCAATTAAAACAGACTTCACTCCCTCCCTCAAGCCTTTCCTGGGTTAATCCCAACTCCTTCATTTGACTCTGGATTTATATCCATTTTACTCATCCTTTTAAATTTCATCATTTCTTAATGGTAAAGATACCTCAACAACACCTCTGCCTTCTTAGTATCTATCTTAAACCTAAACTAAAACTTACTGAAGGATGTTAGGCTTTACTACTGGAGGATGTTAAGCTTTACTACTAGAGGATGTTAGGCTTTACTACTGGAGGATGTTAGACTTTACTACTGGAGGATGTTAGGCTTTACTGCTGGAGGATGTTAGGCTTTACTACTGGAGGATGTTAAGGTTTACTACTAGAGGATATTAGGCTTTACTACTGGAGGATGTTAGGCTTTACTACTGGAGGATGTTAGGCTTTACTACTGGAGGATGTTAGGCTTTACTACTGGAGGATGTTAGGCTTTACTACTGGAGGATGTTAGGCTTTACTACTGGAGGATGTTAAGCTTTATTACTAGAGGATATTAGGCTTTACTACTGGAGGATGTTAGGCTTTACTACTGGAGGATGTTAGGTTTTACTACTGGAGGATGTTTTCGTGTGGGGTTCAGTAGGAGATTGATGGATTGTTGGATGGTAACGCTGTATTGTCAGACTGTGGTAATGGGAGATGGAGCCCAGCCTGGCGTGTTCTGCCTTCTTCTATGCCTATGCGTCGACTGAGAGGGAGGCAGCTTGTCTCACTGACTCATGCTGTATCCCGTGACGTCATACAGTCACTCGGCCTAGGGATCTTCTATATAAAGCACATGGATGGTTCTATGATACGCTATACAACACATATAAGGGAGGATCGGCAACTATGCTGACAATGTTAGGCTTTACTACTGGAGGATGTTAAGTTTTTCTACTGGAGAATTTTAGGTTTTACTACTAGAGAATGTTAATCTTTGCTACTGGAGTATGTTAAGCTTTGCTACTGGAGTATGTTAAGCTTTACTACTAGAGAATGTTAAGCTTTACTACAGGAGGATGTTAAGCTTTACTACTGAAAAATGTTAATCTTACTACTGGAGGATGCTAAGTGTACTATTGGAAGATGGTAGGCCTTACTACTGGAGGATGTTAAGGTTCGCTAAGTCGAGGCTAATTATTCGAACACGAGTCATGTTCGAAGTGTTCGGATAAGTAGAACAATAAATCAGATGAAGAAGAAAAACAACATGAAGACAAGAGAGTGGTTTCAAGATCAGTGTGCGTGTTCAGTGTCTAACTTTGAACAACCTTGTGTTGGGATAGTGTGTGTGGGTGGTGAAAATATCTGTGGATGTCAGGAGGAGTGGGTAATAAATATCTGTGAGAAGGACAGGAGGCGTGGATTGCTAAAATACCTGTATGGTAAATAGGAAGCGTGGATAGTAAGCATATTGGTATAGGAGATAGGAGACGTGGATAGTTAAAATATCTGTGTAGTGGATTGGCGTATGTGGAATAGAAAGTGTTGGTTTACCTGAAGTTTACCTGGAGAGAGTTCCGGGAGTGAACGCCCCCGCGGCCCGGTCTGTGACCAAGCCTCCTGGTGGATTAGAGCCTGATCAACCAGGCTCTTACTGCTGGCTGCACGCAACCTACTCATCATACAAAACATCCATACTTATTACTGCACCTATTACATACATAGAACACTTAACTCTGATATTAACCCTCCCCTCAAACATCTCCTTGCCAACCTCAACAGAACACATGACCATAACACAAGGCACAGATCACTCTTTGATGTTCCTCGTGTCCATCTCACCTGTAAATATAAAAGAAACACTACCTGTTTATAAATTCAAGTCTCTTCTCAAAGATCACTTACTCACTCAAAACCAAATAAATACTGAATAACTGAACCTTATAAATTGTATATCCTAAATGTTACTCACAATTATATCACACAAATGTTAAACCTAACTTTGTTATTTTTTTAAATACACTACCTAACAGAATACACCATTCTACTGAATGTACAGCAATGCATGCAACCATGTGACCTGTCTTTGTAATACTCATTTGTGCTTTATTGTTATCTGTTTACAATAATGTTTTATCACTGATTACATCATTGCTTAGTTAATCTTAAGTTAATTTTAAGCCTGCCCGTAATGCTATGCATATAAGTGGCTTTGGCATGCTGCTCTTACCTGTATTTTTTTGTACCTCTGTATGTATGCTAAAATTACTAAATAAATAAATAAATAAATGTACGAGCCACAGCCCGGCTGGTCAGGTAGCGAAAATATCTGTATTCCAAGATAAGATGTGTGGGTAGTGAAAATATCTGTATTCCAGGATAAGATGTGTTGGTAGTGAAAATACCTGTATTCCAGGATAAGATGTGTGGGTAGTGAAAATATCTGTATTCCAGGATAAGATGTGTGGGTAGTGTAAATATCTGTATTTCAAGAATGTGCTGGTAGTGACAATGGAGGCTGTGTTATCATGGCGGAGTGTTGCCAAATATCAAATATTGGCAGTGTAAATCTTAATTAAACGACTGCTACATTTTTAATTAAGTTTAATATTTTAAACCATTAATTTAGAAAACCGGTTAATGGAGATTAATACCTTGAAAGCGTTGAAGACTTCAACATCGCCCCACATTGAAACTTTTCTGCATGCTGGAATATCATGTAGAATCACCATGGCCAACATTCACCAAAAACTCAGACTCGCAATAAAACTCCATCTCTGCGAGAACAGTAACTTGAAACACTTGGGTAGACAGGTCCAGCATTTTCCAGAACATGTCATCCAGCCCTTTTTATAACATGGAAAGAGAGGCACTTAGCTTAGGCTTCAATTTCACCAAACTTAAATCACAAGACCTCTTTCTCGCTGGAAACTACAGATTCACCGGCACGAATTTCCAGAAAGGCATCATCGCCAGGGCACTATCCACAGCTAGCGTCCCTGCTTTTACTCGTTGAAACATCAGTTTCCAGAGCTTTGACATTAAGGGGGACGTTAAAAAAGGAAAAGGAAAAGCTAAACGGGACTATACGGATAATAACAGTACACATGCACAAGGGCTTGTGAGCATACAAGACTGACTGTGCATACATACACATACGCAGCCGTGTAAATGGTTACTTGACAACATACACCCCATCCTACCCACCCACTAGACATCCTGTCCCACTCTCCATCACTTTCCCCCCCACTCCCTCTAACCATCTCTCCCCCCCCCTCATAACTCCCCACACACACACGAACACACACACACAACACCACCAAAGAGTGAGCACTAGTAAGTACGTTAGACACACACACACACACACACACACACACACACACACACACTCACTCTCTCTCTCTCTCTCTCTCTCTCTCTCTCTCTCTCTCTCTCTCTCTCTCTCTCTCTCTCTCTCTCTCCATCCATCTTCCCTCTCCCCAGTCTACTTTCTGCCCCCCTTTCTCCTCCCTCCCTATACCCTCTTGCAACCCCTAAAACACTCCTTGACGCTGCCCCCCCTCCCACCCCATACCTCCTCCCCACTGCCCTACTGCCCTCCCCTTTTCCTCTCCTCCAATAGACGAGGGCGACATGACCCGGGTGATAAATTTTCGGAGAACTGGGTGGTTCGCAAGGAGAAGGAAACGGCCCCTCAAAGTAATTTTCAAGGCAAAATCAACTCGAACCACGATCCTGCAGGAGAATGCACGGCTGAGAGACAAACTGGAGTTCCAGAGATCGAGATAGAACGCAAGAGGAAAGGGTGATACTGAAAGAGAGAGTGCAAAAACGAAAGGAGGAATGGGAGGAAATGATAAAGAAAAGCAGAATAACCCAGACACAGGTGGAAGGGCAAACACACACCCCAGAAACACCCGGAGAAGGACTCCAACCACGACAAACCCAAGGCAACTGAACACTCTAAACCAACCCCTACAGCAACCCCCTATGGGAACTCTGTCCCCACCCCCAATGCAACCCCCATAGGCTCCTGCCAGGGCTCCTGCTCTCCCAACCCCAATATTCTCCCAGGACCACAGTTTTAGAACAGAAGTTGAAGGTTTGGTACATAAATGTGGATGGAATAACGAATAAATATGAGTGGCATGAAAGAATCAATGAGAAGTTCCCAGACATCATAGCAATCACAGAAACGAAACTCACTGAGACAATAAGAGATGCATTCTTCCCACCAGCATATCAGATCCTGAGGAAAGATAGAAGGAGCAGAGGGGGAGGATGGGTTGCACTGCACGTAAAAAAAACGCTAAAAATTTGAGGAAAAGGGAGACATGGACGAGATTGGGGAGCGCAAGGTAGTCATTGCAGCGATGTATAATCCACCACAGAACTGCAGGAAGCCAAGAGAGGAATACGAAGAGAGCAACAGAGCGATGGTGGACACACTGGCTGAGGTGACAAGAAAAGCTCAATCGAGCAGAGCAAAGTTGCTGGTTATGGGCGATTTCAACCAAAGGGAGACTGACTGGAAAAACCTTGAGCCACATGGGGGACCCATGTGGCTCAAGGGTCCTGGAGAGGAAACTCACTTGGTTCTTGTAACTACTGCTTTTCCAACTTGATTTTTTCTTCCTCATTTTGGGCCAATATAATTAATATTTTCCTAACCCCCTCCACATTTATCTAAATCCTTCATTTTGCGGACTATACATTTCACTTTGAGTTGTGAGTCAAAAGGACACTAGTTCTTGTTTTCACTGCGTTCTTAATTTGTTTTTGTCCCTTGGTCTGGTTGGTTGGTTAATGAGGTTCAATGACAGTCCACTCTACGAGGATCGTTAAAGCAGCACGCTAGCATTTTTACCAGGAGACAAGAATACATTAATCTTGAAAATAGGAATTAAACTTTGACCTGTGATGGATGTGTGTGGCAGCGAGCCACAACCAGGCAAGCACCAGACGAGCTGGCCCATGGCCGGGCTCCGGGAGCAAAAAAAGAAACAAAAAACTCTCGGCACTCATCAAAGGTATATCAATGTAATATATAAAGGCCGAGAGAAGTATTGATATCTTGGGTCTCTGATTTTTGTTTTAGTAATTTTTAACATTTATCTTCAAAGTCGAAGCATCAGAATTTCAAATAAAAACGTTTTAATACAGCATTAGAAATTCACTAAAATTTTATATTAAATTTGCATTGAAAATTAAATCCATTTTGGTTAAATTTTGCGTTCTTATTATAGGATAGAAAAAATCTAATTGGAGACACTTTCATCGTTCATAATTTAATTCCGCCATCCGAAAAATCTATAGATAGAAAAAAAAATAATGCAGAATAAAAAGCTAGAGCAAAAATAAAGAATTTTATAAACTACGGCAGAAAGTTTGGATTTTGCAAAATAGCGAATTTAGATCTTACTTGTTGGGGGGGGGGGTCACACAAGCTTATTTTGACTTGGAAACCATTCAGCAAACCCCACAAGATGTCAGTAGAACTTTCAGTATGTCAGTAGAACTTTCAGTATGTCAGTAGAACTTTCAGTATGTCAGTAGAACTTTCAGTATGTCAGTAGAACTTTCAGTATGTCAGTAGAACTTTCAGTATGTCAGTAGAACTTTTTAATATGCCAGTAGAACTTTCAGTATGTCAGTAGAACTTTCAGTATGTCAGTAGAACTTTCAGTATGTCAGTAGAACTTTCAGTATGTCAGTAGAACTTTCAGTATGTCAGTAGAACTTTCAGTATGTCAGTAGAACTTTCAGTATGTCAGTAGAACTTTTTAATATGCCAGTAGAACTTTCAGTATGTCAGTAGAACTTTCAGTATGTCAGTAGAACTTTCAGTATGTCAGTAGAACTTTCAGTATGTCAGTAGAACTTTCAGTATGTCAGTAGAACTTTCAGTATGTCAGTAGAACTTTCAGTATGTCAGTAGAACTTTCAGTATGTCAGTAGAACTTTCAGTATGTCAGTAGAACTTTCAGTATGTCAGTAGAACTTTCAGTATGTCAGTAGAACTTTTTAATATGCCAGTAGAACTTTCAGTATGTCAGTAGAACTTTCAATATGTCAGTAGAACTTTCAGTATGTCAGTAGAACTTTCAGTATGTCAGTAGAACTTTCAGTATGTCAGTAGAACTTTCAGTATGTCAGTAGAACTTTCAGTATGTCAGTAGAACTTTCAGTATGTCAGTAGAACTTTTTAATATGCCAGTAGAACTTTCAGTATGTCAGTAGAACTTTCAGTATGTCAGTAGAACTTTCAGTATGTCAGTAGAACTTTCAGTATGTCAGTAGAACTTTCAGTATGTCAGTAGAACTTTCAGTATGTCAGTAGAACTTTCAGTATGTCAGTAGAACTTTCAGTATGTCAGTAGAACTTTCAGTATGTCAGTAGAACTTTCAGTATGTCAGTAGAACTTTTTAATATGCCAGTAGAACTTTCAGTATGTCAGTAGAACTTTCAGTATGTCAGTAGAACTTTCAGTATGTCAGTAGAACTTTCAGTATGTCAGTAGAACTTTCAGTATGTCAGTAGAACTTTCAGTATGTCAGTAGAACTTTCAGTATGTCAGTAGAACTTTTTAATATGCCAGTAGAACTTTCAGTATGTCAGTAGAACTTTCAGTATGTCAGTAGAACTTTCAGTATGTCAGTAGAACTTTCAGTATGTCAGTAGAACTTTCAGTATGTCAGTAGAACTTTCAGTATGTCAGTAGAACTTTCAGTATGTCAGTAGAACTTTCAGTATGTCAGTAGAACTTTCAGTATGTCAGTAGAACTTTTTAATATGCCAGTAGAACTTTCAGTATGTCAGTAGAACTTTCAGTATGTCAGTAGAACTTTCAGTATGTCAGTAGAACTTTCAGTATGTCAGTAGAACTTTCAGTATGTCAGTAGAACTTTTTAATATGCCAGTAGAACTTTCAGTATGTCAGTAGAACTTTCAGTATGTCAGTAGAACTTTCAGTATGTCAGTAGAACTTTCAGTATGTCAGTAGAACTTTCAGTATGTCAGTAGAACTTTCAGTATGTCAGTAGAACTTTCAGTATGTCAGTATAACTTTCAGTATGTCAGTAGAACTTTCAGTATGTCAGTAGAACTTTCAGTATGTCAGTAGAACTTTTTAATATGCCAGTAGAACTTTCAGTATGTCAGTAGAACTTTCAGTATGTCAGTAGAACTTTCAGTATGTCAGTAGAACTTTCAGTATGTCAGTAGAACTTTCAGTATGTCAGTAGAACTTTCAGTATGTCAGTAGAACTTTTTAATATGCCAGTAGAACTTTCAGTATGTCAGTAGAACTTTCAGTATGTCAGTAGAACTTTCAGTATGTCAGTAGAACTTTCAGTATGTCAGTAGAACTTTCAGTATGTCAGTAGAACTTTCAGTATGTCAGTAGAACTTTCAGTATGTCAGTAGAACTTTTTAATATGCCAGTAGAACTTTCAGTATGTCAGTAGAACTTTCAGTATGTCAGTAGAACTTTCAGTATGTCAGTAGAACTTTCAGTATGTCAGTAGAACTTTCAGTATGTCAGTAGAACTTTCAGTATGTCAGTAGAACTTTCAGTATGTCAGTAGAACTTTCAGTATGTCAGTAGAACTTTTTAATATGCCAGTAGAACTTTCAGTATGTCAGTAGAACTTTCAAGATGTCAGTAGAACTTTCAATATGTCAGTAGAACTTTTTAATATGCCAGTAGAACTTTCAGTATGTCAGTAGAACTTTCAATATGTCAGTAGAACTTTTTAATATGCCAGTAGAACTTTCAGTATGTCAGTAGAACTTTCAATATGTCAGTAGAACTTTTTAATATGCCAGTAGAACTTTCAGTATGTCAGTAGAACTTTCAAGATGTCAGTAGAACTTTCAATATGTCAGTAGAACTTTTTAATATGCCAGTAGAACTTTCAGTATGTCAGTAGAACTTTCAATATGTCAGAACTTTTTAATATGCCAGTAGAACTTTCAGTATGTCAGTAGAACTTTCCAGATGTCAGTAGAACTTTCAATATGTCAGTAGAACTTTTTAATATGCCAGTAGAACTTTCAGTATGTCAGTAGAACTTTCAAGATGTCAGTAGAACTTTCAATATGTCAGTAGAACTTTCAATATGTCAGTAGAACTTTCAATATGTCAGTAGAACTTTCAATATGTCAGTAGAACTTTTTAATATGCCAGTAGAACTTTCAGTATGTCAGTAGAACTTTCAAGATGTCAGTAGAACTTTCAAGATGTCAATAAAACCCACATGATGTCAGTAAAACCTTCAAGATGTCAGTAAAACCTTCAAGATGTCAATAAAACCTTCAATATATCAGTAAAACCCTCAGTAAAACTTGCAAGACGTCAGTAAAAACATTGGAGATACCAATAAAATCGTCAGAATGTCAATTATTTGTCCACCATGTGAGTATGATGAGAATTCTACATGGAATGTTCTATAATAAAAGCCCTATAATGAGTCCTGTAATGACTCGTACAACGAGAACCTAATGTTGAGAATAATGATCATCCGACTTATAATGAGTCATGTGTTGAGTGGTCAGTAATAAGTGTAATATAATGAATATTCAATAATGAGAGTCCTGTGGTGAGTTCTATAATTAGATCTGTAATGAACCCTGTAAGGAGTCCTATAATGAGAGCCATATGAATAATATGATGAATCCTATGAGTTCCGTAATGAGTCCTACAGTGAGTCTTAAAATGAGTCCTATAATGATACCCGTTATGAATCTAATAATTAGTCTTATAAAGTCATATAATGAAAGACCTATAATGAAAGGATTAGGAGAGGTTGTTACCTCAAGTCTGGTTATAATTATCAAACATATTACCACCACTACACGTGTTACAACCACTACACGTGTTATAACTACGTGTTACAACCACTACTCGTGTTATAACTAGTACACGTGTGGCAACAACTACACGTGTTACAACTACTACACGTGTTACAACTACTCGTGTTACAACCACTACACGTGTGACAACCACTACACGTGTGACAACCACTACACGTGTTACAACCACTAAACGTGTGACAACCACTAAACGCGTGACAGCCACTAAACGTGTGACAACCACTACACGTGTGACAACCACTACACGTGTGACAACCACTACACGTGTGACTACTACACGTGTTACAACCACTACACGTGTTACAACCACTACACGTGGTATAACTACTCCACGTGTGACAACCACTACACATGTTACAACCACTACACGTGTTATAACTACGGGTGTTACAACCACTACACGTGTTATAACTACTCCACGTGTTACAACCGCTACACGTGTTATAACTACTCCGTGTTACAACCACTACACGTGTTATAACTACTCCACGTGTTACAACCACTACACGTGTTATAACTACTCCACGTGTTACAACCACTACACGTGTTACAACCACTACTCGTGTTATAACTAGTACACGTGTGACAACTACACGTGTTATAGCTACTCGTGTTACAACCACTACGTGTTACAACCACTAAACGTGTTACAACCACTATACGTGTGACAACCACTAAACGTGTTACAACCTCTACACGTGTGACAATCACTACACGTGTTACAACCACTATACGTGTTACAACCACTACGTGTTACAACCACTAAACGTGTTACAACCACTAAACGTGTTACAACCACTATACGTGTGACAACCACTAAACGTGTTACCTCTGCACGTGTTACAATCACTACACGTGTGACAATCACTACACGTGTTACAACCACTACACGTTTTACAACCACTAAAAGTGTTACAACCACTACATGTGTGACAACCACTACATGTGTGACAACCACTACACGCGTGACAACGACTACATGTGTTACAACCATACGAGTGTTACTGATAGTGGCTGTAACTTTGATTCATTATGTTAATGTAACTTTGATTCATTATGTTAACAAACATCGCAACTTTGATTCATTATGTTAACAAACATCGTAACTTTGATTCATTATGTTAACAAACATCGCAACTTTGATTCATTATGTTAACAAACATAGTAAATTTGATTCATTATGTTAACAAACATCGCAACTTTGATTCATTATGTTAACAAACATCGTAACTTTTATTCATTGTGTTAACAAACATCGTAACTTTGATTTATGTTAACAATCATCGTAACTTTGATACATCATCTCATCGATGTGTTAGCAGAGTCATTATACTGAGAGGATCTTCTTGTCACCGCCAGATTTATCGTATTTTTCTACATCATCAGCAGGATGAATGACGCTGTTAAACAACAGACAGCCTCATTTATCCTAGCAATTGTTACTGACATAGTCCGTAGCGTGTGTTGCGTGACTACTGTTTATGGTGTGTTGCGTGAGACTGTCCATGATGTGTATCTTGAGCTAGACTGTCTTTGTCCGTGGAGTGTGTTTTTCATAACTGTTCGTGACGTATATCTTGCCTCTGATTGTGGCGTATTGTGGGAAACTCTCCGTTTTGTGTGTTGCTTGAAACTGTCTATGGAGTGTCTGTTGCTTGTTTGTCTGTGCTGTGTTGTGAGAGAATATCTATGTTGCTGTGTGAGATTGTACTGACACCTTACATGAAAGCTAGAAAAATAGCAGGGTGGATAATGGGATCTCTTAATATAAGATAAATATTACCAGTGATAACACTATTCCAATCACTTACGCTCTCTTGCCAAGAGTACTGCTCGGTGTTTACAACTCCATTTAGGACAGGAGAGATATCAGAACTGAAACAGATATAGAAATCTTTCACTGCCCACATAGAACCAATAAAACATCCGAAGTACAAAAGAATAGAATATGTACGTCCTGGTGAAGCGGAAAGATATAAGATAATACATATTTAGAAGTTATTGGACGACCTACACACCACCACAAGAACATACTGGAGTAAAAGATTTGGTACGATATGTGAAATGTACCCTGTGAAAAGCAGAGGAACCGACACACAATATGAGAACACTCCGTCAACATCCGTAATCCTGAAACTCTTCAACATATTACCAGCAGATATGAGAAATACTGCAGGAACATTTGCAGAATTCTTCAAGAGTAAATAAGACAAGTATCTTCAGCAGGCTCAAATATCCATCAGGCTATGATGGGTATTTGAGCCAGCGGGCCGCCAGAAGCAACAGTCCCTGGTTGACCAGGCAAGCACCAGACGAATCTGACCCAAGGCCTGACTCTGCGAGAAGGAAAACTCTCGAAACTCATCAAAGGTATATCAAAGGTACTATATCTTCTGTGTACCTAGTCATGATCACTACGTACTGTGTGTACCTAGTCATGATCACTACATACTGTGTGTACCTAGTCATGATCACTACATGCTGTGTGTACCTAGTCATGATCACCACATACTGTGTGTACCTAATGATCACCACATACTGTGTGTACCTAGTCATGGTCACCACATACTGTGTGTACCTAGTCATGATCACTACATACTGTGTGTACCTAGTCATGATCACTACATACTGTGTGTACCTAGTCATGATCACCACATAGTGTGTGTACCTAGTCATGATCACCACATACTGTGTGTACCTAGTCATGATCACCACATACTGTGTGTACCTAGTCATGGTCACCACATACTGTGTGTACCTAGTCATGATCACTACATACTGTGTGTACCTAGTCATGATCACCACATACTGTGTGTACCTAGTCATGATCACTACATACTGTGTGTGCCTAGTCATGATCACCACATACTGTGTGTACCTAGTCATGATCACCACATACTGTGTGTACCTAGTCATGATCACCACATACTGTGTGCACCTAGTCATGATCACTACATACTGTGTGTACCTATTCATGATCACCACATACTGTGTGTACCTAGTCATGATCACCACATACTGTGTGTACCTAGTCATGATCACAACATACTGTGTGTATCTAGTCATGATCACACCTTGTATATACCTAGTCATGATCACACCTTGTATATACCTAGTCATGATCACACCTTGTATATACCTAGTCATGATCACACCTTGTATATACCTAGTCATGATCACACCTTGTATATACCTAGTCATGATCACACCTTGTATATACCTAGTCATGATCACACCTTGTATATACCTAGTCATGATCACACCTTGTATATACCTAGTCATGATCACACCTTGTATATACCTAGTCATGATCACACCTTGTATATACCTAGTCATGATCACACCTTGTATATACCTAGTCATTATCACTACATCTTGTGTCCCAGAACAACCGGCGCTACCCTCCCTTTCACTATTATCACTCCCATTTTCAGGCGTTTTATGCCCCCTATGGCAACAATTCCCTATAATTATTATAGCAATTACAGTAATTAGGCAGGCTATTAGAAACTCCTGTATCTAGTAATTGCACACATTTTCCTTTGAATTATATTTCTTACCCAACTCTGTACAAAAAACTAATAAAAACTCTACGCATGTTCCTGTTTCATCATGATTCGTGAGATGGATGTTCGTAAGCTCGTTTGCGTACACTCAAATTTGGCGATGAAAAATGGTAAAAAAAAAAAAATTCAGTCACTGGAATCTGTGATGTAAGTGGAGAATGACTCGCCTGATTGGCTTCAAATTTTCACCACCAGTCAACAAACACAGACCACCAACACAAACCACTGACACACACAGTCTACTCAACACAAACCAGTCAACACACACAGACCGTCAACACAAACCAGTCAACAAACACACAAACACAAACCAGTCAACACACACACAGACCAACACAAACCAGTTAACACACACAGACCACCAACACAAACCACTCAACACTCACAGACTACTCAACACACATTGACAATACAGTACTGAACTTCAAATACCTTGTGCGAGTAAACATTGAAAAGACACTTGATTACTGCCGTGGTTGTTGTAATATTCTGCTGTGTTTCATGCTAGAGCTCGTTCTGCCACTGCTGTGGTTGTAATATTCTGCTGTGTTTCATGCTAGAGCTCGTTCTGCCACTGCTGTGGTTGTAATATTCTGCTGTTTCATGCTAGAGCTCGTTCTGCCACTGCTATGGTTGTAATATTCTGCTGTTTCATGCTAGAGCTCGTTCTGCCACTGCTGTGGTTGTAATATTCTGCTGTGTTTCATGCTAGAGCTCGTTCTGCCACTGCTGTGGTTGTAATATTCTGCTGTTTCATGCTAGAGCTCGTTCTGCCACTGCTATGGTTGTAATATTCTGCTGTTTCATGCTAGAGCTCGTTCTGCCACTGCTGTGGTTGTAATATTCTGCTGTGTTTCATGCTAGAGCTCGTTCTGCCACTGCTGTGGTTGTAATATTCTGCTGTGTTTCATGCTAGAGCTCGTTCTGCCACTGCTGTGGTTGTAATATTCTGCTGTGTTTCATGCTAGAGCTCGTTCTGCCACTGCTGTGGTTGTAATATTCTGCTGTGTTTCATGCTAGAGCTCGTTCTGCCACTGCTGTGGTTGTAATATTCTGCTGTGTTTCATGCTAGAGCTCGTTCTGCCACTGCTGTGGTTGTAATATTCTGCTGTGTTTCATGCTAGAGCTCGTTCTGCCACTGCTGTGGTTGTAATATTCTGCTGTGTTTCATGCTAGAGCTCGTTCTGCCACTGCTGTGGTTGTAATATTCTGCTGTGTTTCATGCTAGAGCTCGTTCTGCTAGAAAGAGTTCCGCTGCTGCTGTTGATATAATATTCTGTTGTGTTTCGTGATAGAGATATTTCCGATGCTGCTGCTGCTGTTGTATATTTCATCGTGGAGCTCTTCCTGTGTCTGCAGTTGCTGGAGTGTTTCCTGTGTCTGCAGTTGCTGGAGTGTTTCCTGTGTCTGCAGTTGCTGGAGTGTTTCCTGTGTCTGCAGTTGCTGGAGTGTTTCCTGTGTCTGCAGTTGCTGGAGTGTTTCCTGTGTCTGCAGTTGCTGGAGTGTTTCCTGTGTCTGCAGTTGCTGGAGTGTTTCCTGTGTCTGCAGTTGCTGGAGTGTTTCCTGTGTCTGCAGTTGCTGGAGTGTTTCCTGTGTCTGCAGTTGCTGGAGTGTTTCCTGTGTCTGCAGTTGCTGGAGTGTTTCCTGTGTCTGCAGTTGCTGGAGTGTTTCCTGTGTCTGCAGTTGCTGGAGTGTTTCCTGTGTCTGCAGTTGCTGGAGTGTTTCCTGTGTCTGCAGTTGCTGGAGTGTTTCCTGTGTCTGCAGTTGCTGGAGTGTTTCCTGTGTCTGCAGTTGCTGGAGTGTTTCCTGTGTCTGCAGTTGCTGGAGTGTTTCCTGTGTCTGCAGTTGCTGGAGTGTTTCCTGTGTCTGCAGTTGCTGGAGTGTTTCCTGTGTCTGCAGTTGCTGGAGTGTTTCCTGTGTCTGCAGTTGCTGGAGTGTTTCCTGTGTCTGCAGTTGCTGGAGTGTTTCCTGTGTCTGCAGTTGCTGGAGTGTTTCCTGTGTCTGCAGTTGCTGGAGTGTTTCCTGTGTCTGCAGTTGCTGGAGTGTTACCAGTGTCTGCTTTCCTGTGTCTGCAGTTGCTTGAGTGGTTCCTGTGTCTGCAGTTGCTGGAGTGTTTCCTGTGTCTGCAGTTGCTGGAGTGTTTCCTGTGTCTGCAGTTGCTGGAGTGTTTCCTGTGTCTGCAGTTGCTGGAGTGTTTCCTGTGTCTGCAGTTGCTGGAGTGTTTCCTGTGTCTGCAGTTGCTGGAGTGTTTCCTGTGTCTGCAGTTGCTGGAGTGTTTCCTGTGTCTGCAGTTGCTGGAGTGTTTCCTGTGTCTGCAGTTGCTGGAGTGTTTCCTGTGTCTGCAGTTGCTGGAGTGTTTCCTGTGTCTGCAGTTGCTGGAGTGTTTCCTGTGTCTGCAGTTGCTGGAGTGTTTCCTGTGTCTGCAGTTGCTGGAGTGTTTCCTGTGTCTGCAGTTGCTGGAGTGTTTCCTGTGTCTGCAGTTGCTGGAGTGTTTCCTGTGTCTGCAGTTGTTGCTGGAGTGTTTCCTGTGTCTGCAGTTGCTGGAGTGTTTCCTGTGTCTGCAGTTGCTGGAGTGTTTCCTGTGTCTGCAGTTGCTGGAGTGTTTCCTGTGTCTGCAGTTGCTGGAGTGTTTCCTGTGTCTGCAGTTGCTGGAGTGTTTCCTGTGTCTGCAGTTGCTGGAGTGTTTCCTGTGTCTGCAGTTGCTGGAGTGTTTCCTGTGTCTGCAGTTGCTGGAGTGTTTCCTGTGTCTGCAGTTGCTGGAGTGTTTCCTGTGTCTGCAGTTGCTGGAGTGTTTCCTGTGTCTGCAGTTGCTGGAGTGTTTCCTGTGTCTGCAGTTGCTGGAGTGTTTCCTGTGTCTGCAGTTGCTGGAGTGTTTCCTGTGTCTGCAGTTGCTGGAGTGTTTCCTGTGTCTGCAGTTGCTGGAGTGTTTCCTGTGTCTGCAGCTGCGTTTCCTGTGTCTGCAGTTGCTGGAGTGTTTCCTGTGTCTGCAGTTGCTGGAGTGTTTCCTGTGTCTGCAGTTGCTGGAGTGTTTCCTGTGTCTGCAGTTGCTGGAGTGTTTCCTGTGTCTGCAGTTGCTGGAGTGTTTCCTGTGTCTGCAGTTGCTGGAGTGTTTCCTGTGTCTGCAGTTGCTGGAGTGTTTCCTGTGTCTGCAGTTGCTGGAGTGTTTCCTGTGTCTGCAGTTGCTGGAGTGTTTCCTGTGTCTGCAGTTGCTGGAGTGTTTCCTGTGTCTGCAGTTGCTGGAGTGTTTCCTGTGTCTGCAGTTGCTGGAGTGTTTCCTGTGTCTGCAGTTGCTGGAGTGTTTCCTGTGTCTGCAGTTGCTGGAGTGCTGTCTGCAGTTGAGCAGTTGCTGGAGTGTTTCCTGTGTCTGCAGTTGCTGGAGTGTTTCCTGTGTCTGCAGTTGCTGGAGTGTTTCCTGTGTCTGCAGTTGCTGGAGTGTTTCCTGTGTCTGCAGTTGCTGGAGTGTTTCCTGTGTCTGCAGTTGCTGGAGTGTTTCCTGTGTCTGCAGTTGCTGGAGTGTTTCCTGTGTCTGCAGTTGCTGGAGTGTTTCCTGTGTCTGCAGTTGCTGGAGTGTTTCCTGTGTCTGCAGTTGCTGGAGTGTTTCCTGTGTCTGCAGTTGCTGGAGTGTTTCCTGTGTCTGCAGTTGCTGGAGTGTTTCCTGTGTCTGCAGTTGCTGGAGTGTTTCCTGTGTCTGCAGTTGCTGGAGTGTTTCCTGTGTCTGCAGTTGCTGGAGTGTTTCCTGTGTCTGCAGTTGCTGGAGTGTTTCCTGTGTCTGCAGTTGCTGGAGTGTTTCCTGTGTCTGCAGTTGCTGGAGTGTTTCCTGTGTCTGCAGTTGCTGGAGTGTTTCCTGTGTCTGCAGTTGCTGGAGTGTTTCCTGTGTCTGCAGTTGCTGGAGTGTTTCCTGTGTCTGCAGTTGCTGGAGTGTTTCCTGTGTCTGCAGTTGCTGGAGTGTTTCCTGTGTCTGCAGTTGCTGGAGTGTTTCCTGTGTCTGCAGTTGCTGGAGTGTTTCCTGTGTCTGCAGTTGCTGGAGTGTTTCCTGTGTCTGCAGTTGCTGGAGTGTTTCCTGTGTCTGCAGTTGCTGGAGTGTTTCCTGTGTCTGCAGTTGCTGGAGTGTTTCCTGTGTCTGCAGTTGCTGGAGTGTTTCCTGTGTCTGCAGTTGCTGGAGTGCTTCCTGTGTCTGCAGTTGCTGGAGTGCTTCCTGTGTCTGCAGTTGCTGGAGTGTTTCCTGTGTCTGCAGTTGCTGGAGTGTTTCCTGTGTCTGCAGTTGCTGGAGTGTTTCCTGTGTCTGCAGTTGCTGGAGTGTTTCCTGTGTCTGCAGTTGCTGGAGTGTTTCCTGTGTCTGCAGTTGCTGGAGTGTTTCCTGTGTCTGCAGTTGCTGGAGTGTTTCCTGTGTCTGCAGTTGCTGGAGTGTTTCCTGTGTCTGCAGTTGCTGGAGTGTTTCCTGTGTCTGCAGTTGCTGGAGTGTTTCCTGTGTCTGCAGTTGCTGGAGTGTTTCCTGTGTCTGCAGTTGCTGGAGTGTTTCCTGTGTCTGCAGTTGCTGGAGTGTTTCCTGTGTCTGCAGTTGCTGGAGTGTTTCCTGTGTCTGCAGTTGCTGGAGTGTTTCCTGTGTCTGCAGTTGCTGGAGTGTTTCCTGTGTCTGCAGTTGCTGGAGTGTTTCCTGTGTCTGCAGTTGCTGGAGTGTTTCCTGTGTCTGCAGTTGCTGGAGTGTTTCCTGTGTCTGCAGTTGCTGGAGTGTTTCCTGTGTCTGCAGTTGCTGGAGTGTTTCCTGTGTCTGCAGTTGCTGGAGTGTTTCCTGTGTCTGCAGTTGCTGGAGTGTTTCCTGTGTCTGCAGTTGCTGGAGTGTTTCCTGTGTCTGCAGTTGCTGGAGTGTTTCCTGTGTCTGCAGTTGCTGGAGTGTTTCCTGTGTCTGCAGTTGCTGGAGTGTTTCCTGTGTCTGCAGTTGCTGGAGTGTTTCCTGTGTCTGCAGTTGCTGGAGTGTTTCCTGTGTCTGCAGTTGCTGGAGTGTTTCCTGTGTCTGCAGTTGCTGGAGTGTTTCCTGTGTCTGCAGTTGCTGGAGTGTTTCCTGTGTCTGCAGTTGCTGGAGTGTTTCCTGTGTCTGCAGTTGCTGGAGTGTTTCCTGTGTCTGCAGTTGCTGGAGTGTTTCCTGTGTCTGCAGTTGCTGGAGTGCTTCCTGTGTCTGCAGTTGCTGGAGTGCTTCCTGTGTCTGCAGTTGCTGGAGTGCTTCCTGTGTCTGCAGTTGCTGGAGTGCTTCCTGTGTCTGCAGTTGCTGGAGTGCTTCCTGTGTCTGCAGTTGCTGGAGTGCTTCCTGTGTCTGCAGTTGCTGGAGTGCTTCCTGTGTCTGCAGTTGCTGGAGTGTTTCCTGTGTCTGCAGTTGCTGGAGTGTTTCCTGTGTCTGCAGTTGCTGGAGTGTTTCCTGTGTCTGCAGTTGCTGGAGTGTTTCCTGTGTCTGCAGTTGCTGGAGTGTTTCCTGTGTCTGCAGTTGCTGGAGTGTTTCCTGTGTCTGCAGTTGCTGGAGTGTTTCCTGTGTCTGCAGTTGCTGGAGTGTTTCCTGTGTCTGCAGTTGCTGGAGTGTTTCCTGTGTCTGCAGTTGCTGGAGTGTTTCCTGTGTCTGCAGTTGCTGGAGTGTTTCCTGTGTCTGCAGTTGCTGGAGTGTTTCCTGTGTCTGCAGTTGCTGGAGTGTTTCCTGTGTCTGCAGTTGCTGGAGTGTTTCCTGTGTCTGCAGTTGCTGGAGTGTTTCCTGTGTCTGCAGTTGCTGGAGTGTTTCCTGTGTCTGCAGTTGCTGGAGTGTTTCCTGTGTCTGCAGTTGCTGGAGTGTTTCCTGTGTCTGCAGTTGCTGGAGTGTTTCCTGTGTCTGCAGTTGCTGGAGTGTTTCCTGTGTCTGCAGTTGCTGGAGTGTTTCCTGTGTCTGCAGTTGCTGGAGTGTTTCCTGTGTCTGCAGTTGCTGGAGTGTTTCCTGTGTCTGCAGTTGCTGGAGTGTTTCCTGTGTCTGCAGTTGCTGGAGTGTTTCCTGTGTCTGCAGTTGCTGGAGTGTTTCCTGTGTCTGCAGTTGCTGGAGTGTTTCCTGTGTCTGCAGTTGCTGGAGTGTTTCCTGTGTCTGCAGTTGCTGGAGTGTTTCCTGTGTCTGCAGTTGCTGGAGTGTTTCCTGTGTCTGCAGTTGCTGGAGTGTTTCCTGTGTCTGCAGTTGCTGGAGTGTTTCCTGTGTCTGCAGTTGCTGGAGTGTTTCCTGTGTCTGCAGTTGCTGGAGTGTTTCCTGTGTCTGCAGTTGCTGGAGTGTTTCCTGTGTCTGCAGTTGCTGGAGTGTTTCCTGTGTCTGCAGTTGCTGGAGTGTTTCCTGTGTCTGCAGTTGCTGGAGTGTTTCCTGTGTCTGCAGTTGCTGGAGTGTTTCCTGTGTCTGCAGTTGCTGGAGTGTTTCCTGTGTCTGCAGTTGCTGGAGTGTTTTTTGTGTCTGCAGCTGCTGGAGTGTTTCCTGTGTCTGCAGCTGCTGGAGTGTTTCCTGTGTCTGCAGCTGCTGGAGTGTTTCCTGTGTCTGCAGTTGCTGGAGTGTTTCCTGTGTCTGCAGTTTCTGGAGTGTTTCCTGTGTCTGCAGTTGCTGGAGTGTTTCCTGTGTCTGCAGTTGCTGGAGTGTTTCCTGTGTCTGCAGTTGCTGGAGTGTTTCCTGTGTCTGCAGTTGCTGGAGTGTTTCCTGTGTCTGCAGTTGCTGGAGTGTTTCCTGTGTCTGCAGTTGCTGGAGTGTTTCCTGTGTCTGCAGTTGCTGGAGTGTTTCCTGTGTCTGCAGTTGCTGGAGTGTTTCCTGTGTCTGCAGTTGCTGGAGTGCTTCCTGTGTCTGCAGTTGCTGGAGTGTTTTTTGTGTCTGCAGCTGCTGGAGTGTTTCCTGTGTCTGCAGCTGCTGGAGTGTTTCCTGTGTCTGCAGCTGCTGGAGTGTTTCCTGTGTCTGCAGTTGCTGGAGTGTTTCCTGTGTCTGCAGTTGCTGGAGTGTTTCCTGTGTCTGCAGTTGCTGGAGTGTTTCCTGTGTCTGCAGTTGCTGGAGTGTTTCCTGTGTCTGCAGCTGCGTTTCCTGTGTCTGCAGTTGCTGGAGTGTTTCCTGTGTCTGCAGTTGCTGGAGTGTTTCCTGTGTCTGCAGTTGCTGGAGTGTTTCCTGTGTCTGCAGTTGCTGGAGTGTTTCCTGTGACTGCAGTTGCTGGAGTGTTTCCTGTGTCTGCAGTTGCTGGAGTGTTTCCTGTGTCTGCAGTTGCTGGAGTGTTTCCTGTGTCTGCAGTTGCTGGAGTGTTTCCTGTGTCTGCAGTTGCCTGAGTGTTTCCTGTGTCTGCAGTTGCTGGAGTGTTTCCTGTGTCTGCAGTTGCTGGAGTGTTTCCTGTGTCTGCAGTTGCTGGAGTGTTCCCTGTGTCTGCAGTTGCTGGAGTGTTTCCTGTGTCTGCAGTTGCTGGAGTGTTTCCTGTGTCTGCAGTTGCTGGAGTGTTTCCTGTGTCTGCAGTTGCTGGAGTGTTTCCTGTGTCTGCAGTTGCTGGAGTGTTTCCTGTGTCTGCAGTTGCTGGAGTGTTTCCTGTGTCTGCAGTTGCTGGAGTGTTTCCTGTGTCTGCAGTTGCTGGAGTGTTTTATTCCGCCCGGTTGATGTTGATACCGCAGTTACTGCTGCTTAAAATATTGGTGGTGCTACTGCTATTGTTGCTGCTATTTCTAGTATTGCAACTATTATTACTGCTATTTCTAGTGTTGTTACTTCTGTTACTGCTACTTCTATTATTGCTGCTTCTATTACTGCTACTTCTGTTACTGTTATTTCTAGTGTTACTACTTCTATTACTGCTAATTCTAGTGTTGCTATTCTATTTGTGCTACTTCTGGTGTTGCTATTTCTATTAACGCTACTTCTAGTGTTGCTACTACGATCACTGCTACTTTTAGTTTTGCAAGTATTACTGTTACTTATAGCTCTGCTACGTCTTTTACTGTTACCGTTTTGCTAATGGTATCACTGCTACATCTAGTGTTGTTGCTACTATCACTGCTACTTAGTGTTGCTACTTCTATTACTGCTACTTCTAGTTTTGCAACTATTATTGCTACTTATAGTTTAGCTGCTTCAAGTGTTGCAGCTACTATTAGTGCTACTTATAGCGTTACTACGTTTGTCACTGCTACTTCTGTTACTACTACTATCACTGCTACTTCTAATGTTGACATTACTATCACTGCTGCTTAGTGTTACCACTTCTATTACTGCTGCTTCTAGTGTTGCAACTATTATTGCTACTTACAGTTTTGCTACTTCTACTACTGCTACTTCCAGTGTTGCTACTACTGTTACTACTATTACTATCGTTGTTGCTGTTACTCCTTCTTCCAGTATATTATTTCTATATATATTACTTCAGAGCTTTGTGCCTCATACACAAAAATTCCTACCGCTGCGCCACTAACCCCACAAGGAATCAAAGCGTGTTCTGACACCTTTATACTATGGTCACCAAGAATGATTATAGTTTAAAGAGCAAAATGATACAATATCGTGACTAGAACAATACACAAATAACCCGCACATAGGAGAGAGGAGCTTAGGACGACGTTTCAGTCCGACTTGGACCATTTATAAACTCAGTGACTTTGTAAATGGTTCAATTTGGACCGAAACATCGTGAGGGTTATATGTGTACTGGACTATATTATGCTATCCTATAAGTTTCATGATTGCCCTAAAAAAAATAATTTTTTTTTTATTATTGTCAACTCAAAATTTTGCCTTAACAGAAAACTGACTCGTGCAAATGTGTTGTAACTATCGAATATAATATTAATACGTATGAATTTATTAAGATAATTTGTACGAAGATCCTTTGAGCATTTAACAAATAGAAAGCATGAAATAACGAATAAGCAACAAATTAATGGGAAAATGAGTTTTATTTCGTTAGAGCATTTTTAATATTTATGGGCAAAAATCATTCCGAGCAATGCAGAAATAGCGAAGTTATTGTGTTTTTAAAGTTGAGAACATTTGAGAAAAATGCCGAAATGTCAAATTCCAGGTTATTGCCTCTTGTGGCCACCATTGTGCAGAATGTATCCTCTTATTCTTGTTTTTCTTGGGTCATTTCCTCTTCAGTTCTGAGAGAGAGAATCTTGATTCCATCACCAGGATGTTCAGTTCTGAGGGACAGAATCTTGATTCCATCACCAGGATCTTTAGTGCTGAGAGACAGAATCTTGATTCCATCACCAGGATGTTCAGTTCTGAGAGAGAGAATCTTGATTCCATAACCAGAAATTTCAGTTCTGAGGGACAGAATCTTGATTCCATCACCAGGATCTTCAGTTCTGAGAGACAGAATCTTGATTCCATCACCAGGATCTTTAGTTCTGAGGGACAGAATCTTGATTCCATCACCAGGATCTTCAGTTCTGAGAGACAGAATCTTGATTCCATCACCAGGATCTTTAGTTCTGAGAGACAGAATCTTGATTCCATCACCAGGATCTTTAGTTCTGAGAGACAGAATCTTGATTCCATCACCAGGATCTTCAGTTCTGAGAGACAGAATCTTGATTCCATCACCAGGATCTTTAGTTCTGAGAGACAGAATCTTGATTCCATCACCAGGATCTTCAGTTCTGAGAGACAGAATCTTGATTCCATCACCAGGATGTTCAGTTCTGAGAGAAAGAATCTTCACCAGGATCTTCAGTTCAGAGAGACAGAATCTTGATTCCATCACCAGGATCTTCAGTTCTGAGAGACAGAATCTTGATTCCATCACCAGGATGTTCAGTTCTGAGAGACAGAATCTTGATTCCATCACCAGGATGTTCAGTTCTGAGAGACAGAATCTTGATTCCATCACCAGGATGTTCAGTTCTGAGAGACAGAATCTTGGTTCCATCACCAGGATCTTCAGTTCTGAGAGACAGAATCTTGATTCCATCACCAGGATCTTATTGTTGTCTCCACTTAATATTGAATATACTAAAAGCTTCACGATTTTGAAATTGAATTTGCCTATAATGTGAAAAATATACCAAAATATTACTGTTGGAAAATATTATTATAAAATTGAAAAGAGGGGTAAAGCAGCTGGAACTGATGGGATCATGACAGAAATGTTAAAAGCAGGGGGGGATATAGTGTTGGAGTGGTTGGTACTTTTGTTTAATAAATGTATGGAAGAGGGGAAGGTACCTAGGGATTGGCGGAGAGCATGTATAGTCCCTTTATATAAAGAGAAAGGGGACAAAAGAGATTGTAAAAATTATAGAGGAATAAGTTTACTGAGTATACCAGGAAAAGTATACGGTAGGGTTATAATTGAAAGAATTAGAGGTAAGACAGAATGTAGGATTGCGGATGAGCAAGGAGGCTTCAGAGTGGGTAGGGGATGTGTAGATCAAGTGTTTACATTGAAGCATATATGTGAACAGTATTTAGATAAAGGTAGGGAAGTTTTTATTGCATTTATGGATTTAGAAAAGGCATATGATAGAGTGGATAGGGGAGCAATGTGGCAGATGTTGCAAGTATATGGAATACGTGGTAAGTTACTAAATGCTGTTAAGAGTTTTTATGAGGATAGTGAGGCTCAGGTTAGGGTGTGTAGAAGAGAGGGAGAATACTTCCCGGTAAAAGTAGGTCTTAGACAGGGATGTGTAATGTCACCATGGTTGTTTAATATATTTATAGATGGGATTGTAAAAGAAGTAAATGCTAGGGTGTTCGGGAGAGGGGTGGGGTTAAATTATGGGGAATCAAATTCAAAATGGGAATTGACACAGTTACTTTTTGCTGATGATACTGTGCTTATGGGAGATTCTAAAGAAAAATTGCAAAGGTTAGTGGATGAGTTTGAGAATGTGTGTAAAGGTAGAAAGTTGAAAGTGAACATAGAAAAGAGTAAGGTGATGAGGGTATCAAATGATTTAGATAAAGAAAAATTGGATATCAAATTGGGGAGGAGGAGTATGGAAGAAGTGAATGTTTTCAGATACTTGGGAGTTGACGTGTCGGCGGATGGATTTATGAAGGATGAGGTTAATCATAGAATTGATGAGGGAAAAAAGGTGAGTGGTGCGTTGAGGTACATGTGGAGTCAAAAAACGTTATCTATGGATGCAAAGAAGGGAATGTATGAAAGTATAGTAGTACCAACACTCTTATATGGATGTGAAGCTTGGGTGGTAAATGCAGCAGCGAGGAGACGGTTGGAGGCAGTGGAGATAGCCTGTCTAAGGGCAATGTGTGGTGTAAATATTATGCAGAAAATTCGGAGTGTGGAAATTAGGAGAAGGTGTGTAGTTAAAAGCATTAGTCAGAGGGTAGAAGAGGGGTTGTTGAGGTGGTTTGGTCATTTAGAGAGAATGGATCAAAGTAGAATGACATGGAAAGCATATAAATCTATAGGGGAAGGAAGGAGGGGTAGGGGTCGTCCTCGAAAGGGTTGGAAAGAGGGGGTAAAGGAGGTTTTGTGGGCGAGGAGGGGCTTGGACTTCCAGCAAGCGTGCATGAGCGTGTTAGATAGGAGTGAATGGAGACGAATGATACTTGGGACCTGACGATCTGTTGGAGTGTGAGCAGGGTAATATTTAGTGAAGGGATTCAGGGAAACCGGTTATTTTCATATAGTCGGATTTGAGTCCTGGAAATGGGAAGTACAATGCCTGCACTTTAATGGAGGGGTTTGGGATATTGGCAGTTTGGAGGGATATGTTGTGTATCTTTATACGTATATGCTTCTGAACTGTTGTATCCTGAGCACCTCTGCAAAAACAGTGATAATGTGTGAGAGTGGTGAAAGTGTTGAATGATGATGAAAGTATTTTCTTTTTGGGGATTTTCTTTCTTTTTTGGGTCACCCTGCCTCGGTGGGAGACGACCGACTTGTTGGAAAAAAAAAAGTTTCAATTTTTGTTAATTATCCAAGCCGAAGATTTACCTTGACTCTTAATGAGGTGCAAGAGCTAGATCTCAGCTTCCTAATGGAACTAGCCTCCCAGCCTACATAAGGGGATTACCATTTATCACGGGAACACCTTCTGCCTAAACATAATAATGGAAAAATAAATGAATAACTTGAGAAATAATAACGAAGATAATTTTCTAAGTATTTTAAATAAAAATAAAATAAAAATTGGCCGCTGTGGTTCCAGTAGGATGTTGGGACAGGAGTATCTTATTCCCAGGATGATCTTCTGATGATGTTTTAGAAGAAATGGTGCTTGTTATCTTGGGTGGCGGTGTTCGTCCTATGTTCTGGAATTCCTGTCACTACTTGGTCGTAGTACCATAATTCCGATTTCAGAGGTGAGGAGTCGTTATGTCCCACTACGACCTGTAGACAGGGATCTTGCTCCAGTTACCTAGCGTCTACCCTGGTTGACCAAGCTAGTGGTAGAGCTGATCAGAAGAGTGGAGATGAGGTCCTCCAAACTTCAACCCACACCAGGTAAGGTTAATACTACCAGGAGTAGAAATTAAATCAGACCCGAGAAACTGAAGTTTAGCCTCAGCTCGCTAGATGGCAGTGAGGGCAGTAACACGCTAATGCTTCCTGGATGTCTGAACAACCATAACCCCTACTTTTTAAGGGTTTTTCCCCTCACACCAGTAAACCCCTGGCTGTCTTCAAGAAGGGGCGCTGGACAGGTATCTAAAGTCGGTACCTGACCAGCCGGGCTGTCGTTCGTACGTCGGTTTACATGCGGCCAGCAGTAACAGCCTGGTTGATCAGGCCCTGATCCACCATGAGCGTTAACCCCCGAAACCCCCTCCAGGTATACTCTAGGTATAACTCAATCCCTTCAAAAGGTCCAGTAGCTGGAGGTCAACACGTTCAAGAGGATCAGGAACTTTTACTCAAACTCAAAAAGCCTAGCACCTGTACCTGGAGTATACCTGGAGAGGGTTTCGGGGGTCAACGCCCCCGCCACCCGGTCTGTGACCAGGCCTCGTGATGGATCAAGGCCTGAATAAAATGGCTGTTATTGCAGGGTTTTTTTTTTCTTATTCGCCGGTACTCTCCCGGCCCGGGTCTTTTCCAAGTAGTGGTGACCCGGCCTTGCAGGTTTCACATAAACTGACGTACGAACCACAGCCCGGCTGATCAGGTACTGACTTCAGGTGCCTGTCAAGTGCCTTCTTGAAGACAACTAAGAGTCTATTGGTAATATCCCTTATGTATGCTGGGAGACAGTTGAACAATCTTGGGCCCCTGACACTTACTATGTTGTCTCTTAGTGTATTTGTGGCGCCCTGCTTTTTATTGGGGGATGTTGCATCTCCTGCCCAGTCTTTTGCTTTGTAGGGAGTGATTTTCGTGTGTAAATTTGGTACTCATTCCTCTAGGATTTTCCAAGTGTATATTATCATGTATCTTTCTCGCCTGCATACCAGGAAATACAAGTCAACGGACTTTAACCGTTCCCAGTAATTTAGGTGCTTTAACGCACTTTTATGTGCCGTGAAGATTCTTTGTACATTCTCCATGTCAGCAATTTTGCCTGTTTTGAAAGAGGCCGTTAGTGTACAGCAGTATTCCAACCTAGAGAGAACAAACGATTTGAAGAGAATTATCATGAGCTTGGCATCCCTAGTTTAGAAGGTTCTCATTATCCATATCATTTTCCTAGCAGATGTCATAAATACGTTGTTGTGATATTTGAAGGTGAGATCATCTGACATTAACACTCTCAGGTTTTTCACATTAGTTTTCCTCTCTAATGTGTGGTTGGAATTCGTTTTATACTCTGATACGGTTTTAATTTCCTAAAGTTTTCCAAATCGGAGTAATTGAACTTTCACTTCATTGAACTTCATATTGCTTTCTGCGGCCCACTTCAAGATTTGGTTGATATCCGCTTGGAGTCTTGCAGTGTCTTCAATGGACGACACTGTCATGTAAATTCGGGTGTCATCCGCAAAGGAAGACACTGTGGTGTGGTTTACATCTCTGTCAGATATGAGGACGAGGAACAGGATGGGAGCGAGTACTGTGCCTTGTGGAACAAAGCTTTTCACTGTAGCTGCCTCAGACTTTACTCTGTTTACTATTACTGTTTGTGTTCTATTTGTCAGGAAGTTATAAATCCATCTACCAACTTTTCCCGTTATTCCTATATCACGCATTTTGTGTGCTATTACACTAAGATCGCACTTGTTGAAGGCTTTCGCAAAGTCTGTGTATACTACATCTGCATTTTGCTTATCCTTGTCATAGTGCTCCAGTAGTTGGGACAGGCAGGAGTGACATGCTCTAAACCCGTGTTGCCCTGGGTTGTGTAACTGATGGGTATGCAAGTGGGTGGCGATCTTACTTTTAGTGAGTGTGGGATGACCCCTGTGTCCGTGCTCCCTCTCAATAGAATGCTAAAGGCACTTAGTAAGGGCGTCTTGCAGTTCTTAATGAACACGGAATTCCACGCGTCCGGGCCTGGGGCAGAGTGCATTGACCGAATTTTGAGTCGTTATCAAAAATTTATTTAGATTATCGACCCTTAGTCTGGTTAACGGCTCGCTGAACACTGAGTCATACTGAGACTTTGTCTCTCTCAAAAACCCAGGAGCCATTATCCTTATTCCTTAGAGACACCGAAGATTTGCGCCAACACCCTTGTTACGCAGTGTGCTACAGTATTTGTAAAATACTGTATAAAAAATAATGTTCCATAGTTCCGGGATTGAACCGAAACGGAACATGTGTTATTCCTGGTCAGTTAGTGTGGCCAGAACAGGAGCAGATGAGGTGTAGTACGAGATGGGTAGTGACGGGGTGAAGTCATCATGTTTGAGCGGTAGTGTGAATAGGTAATTTTGGTAAGTTTTTTAGTGTATACTATAATTTAGTTAGTGTGTAAATGCTGTCATGTTTTTAAGGCCCCAGTGTGTGCAAGGGTCGGTGTTTTGGAGAGTATTTAACGTTTTAATTGTAGAGTAAGTAGCCTGCAGGAAGGAGGGAGGGGGTGTCATGAAACCTGCAGGAAGGAGGGAGGGGGTGTCATGAAACCTGCAGGATGGAGGGAGGGGGGTGTCATGAAACCTGCAGGAAGGAGGGAGGGGGTGTCATGAAACCTGCAGGAAGGAGGGAGGGGGGTGTCATGAAATCTGCAGGCGGGAGGGAGGGGGGTGTCATGAAACCTGCAGGATGGAGGGAGGGGGGTGTCATGAACCCTGCAGGAAGGAGGGAGGGGGTGTCATGAAACCTGCAGGAAGGAGGGAGGGGGTGTCATGAAACCTGCAGGAAGGAGGGAGGGGGGTGACATGAAACATGCAGGATGGAGGAAGGGAGTGTCATGAAACCTGCAGGAAGGAGGGACGGGGTGTCATGAAACCTGCAGGAAGGAGGGAGGGGGTGTCATGAAACCTGCAGGAAGGAGGGACGGGGTGTCATGAAACCTGCAGGAAGGAGGGAGGGGGTGTCATGAAACCTGCAGGAAGGAGGGAGGGGGTGTCACGAAACCTGCAGGAAGGAGGGAGGGGGTGTCATGAAACCTGCAGGATGGAGGGAGGGGGGTGTCATGAAACCTGCAGGAAGGAGGGAGGGGGTGTCACGAAACCTGCAGGAAGGAGGGAGGGGGTGTCATGAAACCTGCAGGATGGAGGGAGGGGGTGTCATGAAACCTGCAGGAAGGAGGGAGGGGGTGTCATGACACCTGCAGGAAGGAGGGAGGGGGTGTCATGAAACCTGCAGGAAGGAGGGAGGGGGTGTCACGAAACCTGCAGGAAGGAGGGAGGGGGTGTCATGAAACCTGCAGGATGGAGGGAGGGGGTGTCATGAAACCTGCAGGAAGGAGGGAGGGGGTGTCATGACACCTGCAGGAAGGAGGGAGGGGGTGTCATGAAACCTGCAGGAAGGAGGGAGGGGGTGTCATGAAACCTGCAGGATGGAGGGAGGGGGGTGTCATGAAACCTGCAGGAAGGAGGGATGGGGTGTCATGAAACCTGCAGGATGGAGGGAGGGGGGTGTCATGAAACCTGCAGGAAGGAGGGAGGGGGTGTCATGAAACCTTCAGGAAGGAGGGAGGGGGGGTGTCATGAAACCTGCAGGATGGAGGGAGGGGGTTGTCATGAAACCTGCAGGAAGGAGGGAGGGGGTGTCATGAAACCTGCAGGAAGGAGCGAGGGGGTGTCATGAAACCGGCAGGAAGGAGGGAGGGGGTGTCATGAAACCTGCAGGAAGGAGCGAGGGGGTGTCATGAAACCTGCAGGAAGGAGGGAGGGGGTGTCATGAAACCTGCAGGATGGAGGGAGGGGGTGTCATGAAACCTGCAGGAAGGAGGGAGGGGGTGTCATGAAACCTGCAGGAAGGAGGGAAGGGGTGTCATGAAACCTACAGGAAGGAGCGAGGGGTGTCATGAAACCTGCAGGAAGGAGGGATGGGGTGTCATAAAACCTGCAGGAAGGAGGGAGGGGGTGTCATGAAACCTGCAGGAAGGAGGGAGGGGGTGTCATGAAACCTGCAGAAAGGAGGGAGGGGGTGTCATGAAACCTGTAGGAAGGAGGGAGGGGGGTGTCATGAAACCTGCAGGAAGGAGGGAGGGGGTGTCATGAAACCTGCAGGAAGGAGGGAGGGGGTGTCATGAAACCTGCTGGAAGGAGGGAGAGGGGTGTCATGAAACCTGCTGGAAGGAGGGAGGGGGTGTCATGAAACCTGCTGGAAGGAGGGAGGGGGTGTCATGAAACCTGCAGGAAGGAGGGAGGGGGGTGTCATGAAACCTGCAGGAAGGAGTGAGGGGGGTATCATGAAACCTGCAGGAAGGAGGAAGGGGGGTGTCATGAAACCTGCAGGAAGGGGGGAGGGGGGTGTCATGAAACCTGCAGGACGGAGGGAGGGGGTGTCATGAAACCTGCAGGAAGGAGGGAGGGGGGTGTCATGAAACCTGCAGGATGGAGGGAGGGGGTGTCATGAAATCTGCAGGATGGAGGGAGGGGGGTGTCATGAAACCTGCAGGAAGGAGGGGGGGTGTCATGAAACCTGCAGGAAGGAGGGAGGGGGTGTCATGAAACCTGCAGGAAGGAGTGAGGGGGGTGTCATGAAACCTGCAGGAAGGAGGGAGGGGGTTACCTGGAGGTTACCTGGAGGTTATTCCGGGGATCAACGCCCCTGCGGCCCGGTCCATGACCAGGCCTCCCGATGGATCAGGGCCTGATCAACTAGGCTGTTACTGCTGGCCGCACGCAGTCCAACGTACGAGCCACAGCCCGGCTGATCCGGCACTGACTTTAGGTATCTGCCCAGCTCTCTTGAAGGCAGCCAGGGGTTTATTGGCAATTCCCCTAATGCTTGATGGGAGGCTGTTAAACAGTTTTGGGCCCCGGACACTTATGGTGTTTTCCCTTAGTGTACCAATGGCGCCCCTACTTTTTATTGGGGGCATTTTGCATCGCCTGCCCAGTCTTTTACTTTCGTAGGGAGTGATTTCTGTGTGCAGATTTGGGACCATTCCTTCCAAGATTTTCCAAGTGTAGATTATGATATATCTCTCCCTCCTGCGTTCCAACGAGTACTAGTCAAGTGCTTCCAAGCATTCCCAGTAGTTAAGGTGCTTGACAGAACTTATACGTGCAGTAAAGGATCTCTGTACACTCTCTAGATCTGCGATTTCACCTGCTTTGAATGGAGATGTTAATGTACAGCAGTATTTCAGCCTAGAGAGAACAAGTGATTTGAAAAGGATCATCATGGGCTTGGCATCTCTCGTTTTGAAAGTTCTCATTATCCATCCTATGAAACCTGCAGGAAGGAGGGAGAGGGTGTCATGAAACCTGCAGGATGGAGGGAGGGGGTGTCATGAAACCTGCAGGATGGAGGGAGGGGGGTGTCACGAAACCTGCAGGAAGGAGGGAGGGGGTGTCATGAAACCTGCAGGAAGGAGGGACGGGGTGTCATGAAACCTGCAGGATGGAGGAAGGGGGTGTCATGAAACATGCAGGATGGAGGGAGGGGGTGTCGTGAAACCTGCAGGATGGAGGGACGGGGGTGTCATGAAACCTGCAGGACGGAGGGAGGGGGTGTCATGAAACCTGCAGGAAGGAAGGAGGGGGTGTCATGAAACCTGCAGGAAGGAGGGAGGGGGTGTCATGAAACCTGCAGGATGGAGGGAGGGGGGTGTCATGAAACCTGCAGGAAGGAGGGAGGGGTGTCATGAAGCCTGCAGGAAGGAGGGAGGGGGTGTCATGAAACCTGCAGGAAGGAGCGAGGGGGTGTCATGAAACCTGCAGGATGGAGGAAGGGAGTGTCATGAAACCTGCAGGAAGGAGGGAGGGGGTGTCATGAAACCTGCAGGATGGAGGAAGGGAGTGTCAAGAAACCTGCAGGAAGGAGGGAGTGGGTGTCATGAAACCTGCAGGATGGAGGGAGGGGGTGTCATGAAACCTGCAGGAAGGAGGGAGGGGGTGTCATGAAACCTGCAGAAAGGAGGGAGGGGGTGTCATGAAACCTGCAGGATGGAGGAAGGGAGTGTCATGAAACCTGCAGGATGGAGGGAGGGGGTGTCATGAAACCTGCAGGATGGAGGAAGGTGGCGTCATGAAACCTGCAGGATGGAGGAAGGGGGTGTCATGAAACCTGCAGGAAGGAGGGAGGGGGTGTCATGAAACCTGCAGGAAGGAGGGAGGGGGTGTCATGAAACCTGCAGGAAGGAGGGAGGGGGTGTCATGAAACCTGCAGAAAGGAGGGAGGGGGTGTCATGAAACCTGCAGGATGGAGGAAGGGAGTGTCATGAAACCTGCAGGATGGAGGGAGGGGGTGTCATGAAACCTGCAGGATGGAGGAAGGGGGCGTCATGAAACCTGCAGGATGGAGGAAGGGGGTGTCATGAAACCTGCAGGAAGGAGGGAGGGGGTGTCATGAAACCTGCAGGAAGGAGGGAGGGGGTGTCATGAAACCTGCAGGAAGGAGGGAGGGGGTGTCATGAAACCTGCAGGAAGGAGGGAGGGGGTGTCATGAAACCTGCAGGAACTAGGGAGGGGGTGTCATGAAACCTGCAGGAAGGAGGGACGGGGTGTCATGAAACCTGCAGGAAGGAGGGAGGGGGTGTCATTAGACCTGCAGGAAGGAGGGAGAGGGTGTCATGAAACCTGCAGGAACTAGGGAGGGGGTGTCATGAAACCTGGAGGAAGGAGGGAGGGGGTGTCATGAAACCTGCAGGAAGGAGGGAGGGGGTGTCATGAAACCTGCAGGAAGGAGGGAGGGGGGTTTCATGAAACCTGCAGGAAGTAGGGAGGGGGTGTTATGAAACCTGCAGGAAAGAGGGAGGGAGTGTCATGAAACCTGCAGGAAGGAGGGAGAGGTGTCATGAAACACACACACACACACACACACACACACACACACACACACACACACACACACACACACACACACACACACACACACACACACAACGATGAATTACTTGATTTTCGTGAAAAACACCAGTTATGTACTCTCATTTCCCAAAGAATATTCTTTTGTATAGCACCTAAAAATTGTATTTAAATGTAAGAATTAAGCATAATTTTTATAATTTATCGTGTTGTATAAACTATAAATGTCTTCTAAATGACTCTAGTAAATATCATTAAAATATTTCTTGGAAATTTGGGATTTTTTTTTAGCGTAAAACTGCATTTCATTATTGTTCCAGGACGATAAGTTTGATACCAAACATTTGTTATTAATACCAAAAGGATTGATTTGAAACCAAAATATGTCTTTGATACCAGAAAGATTTGTTGCTGATATTTCAGTTTTTAGCTAAAATATGCATGTATTTTAACAATGCAATTGCAGCAGAAGTTTTAATTAAAAGTGTGATAATTTATGTAATTTAGATAAAATGAGGATAATTAATTTGATACCACACATTTGTAACAAAATTGGCAAACTGGTACTTACTAAGACCAATAAGAAAACTAACGTGTCTCTAAATAAGACACATTAATATTAAAAATTGGAGAGGGATTTGAAGAAGCATTCTTAAACAGCATCAGTATTTGTCCCACAAAGCTAAATTAATGTCTACAAAGGCCAAAGCCTGTCTGAACCACCTATTAAGTACGGTACATGGCCTCATGCACCTCCTCCACACTCACAACTGGCTAATCCTCACTCCTTTAAGATAGTAGACCTCCCTGCACAATGCATGAAATCATAGCTTCCCTACCTTTGTCAGGCAAGGCATTATATATGCCCTAAAAGCATGGTTTCCAAAATGCCTCAGAAGCCACAAGTGTCCTCAGAGAAAGCTTTTCTCGCATTCTGAATCACAAACCTGGGCAGAGCTTGAGTGTTTTTGATTGCCATTGAGTGGGAGAGCCTGAAGTGTTCAGTATAATGCCACCTGGTGAAGGAGAAGGATTTTCACACACTGGATATTTCATAAATTTTCACCACTTCACATTATCAGTAAGTTACTTCATGTGTTTTAAGTGCTTTATTGAATGTTGTTTAAACACCATTTTGATATGCAAAAAGTCCCTGTGTCATTAATTATTAACAGATGTATGCACCTTAATTTATGTAAATATTAAGGGGCATCATATGTGATGTCGTGCCCGACAATGGTGATATTACCTGTGTCATTCATTACTAACAACTGCGTGAAATTAACTCTACCTAAACAAAACTCTTCATATATGAGTAACTATACATTGTAAATTAATAAAGATTTGCTCTTTTGGCAACTTCATTTTGTGTTTACTGGTCACTTAAGTTTAATGAAAACATATTTTATGGATCAAAAACACAGATGAGAAGAAAATATGTCGTGGTAGATGATAATGATGTAACTTTATCAAGGTTACAGAGACATGTAGGAATTTTAGACACTCTGTGTTGCAGAAAATGTCCCCCTTCGACTCCTACTGTCATATCTCCGCAAGTCACTCTGGACCTATATTAATTTCAAATGAAATATACATCACCAGGAATTATGGTAAACATTAATATAAATATGTGGACTGTAGGTTAAATTTAATAAATGACTACATATATACTGAAGGAGAATTTATAATAATGACACTCGCCAATTTGTCTGGAGATTACTTCGTGTGTCATACACAAACCCCTGTCTAAAATGTGAAGAAAATACTGGCCAAAATTCCAACATAAATAGACATGATTTAGCTGGGGTTCCTTGACTGTCCTGTCCACTCGCCTAATGTTCACGTTATGCAGGAGTGCAAATCCAACAATTTCGGCTCCTATTTGAGAGGTTTTAAACACAATATAACGAAAATTCTTCCGATTCTTCCTTACGTTTCTCTTGCCGCACCAGTTCAAAACAATGGCGTCTCTACCCAGCGACGCTCGCGAATTTCACTGGTTCTTTATTTATTTACAAATTAATTTTTATTACCTACAATATATTCCATCAATTTACATACAAAATACACTGTATTTTCGGAAAATATACAGCATTTTCCACAATATGTACATATGAACGAAGACTTGTGGATCTTTGAAGGTCTTGCAAATAAAACCCGAGGAATACCAGAGCGAAAGAAACTCTATTCATATTTATTAATTTTCAATGAGGTGGAGAAAAAGAGTAGCACATGGACACTCGTCTACACACACACACACACACACACACACACACACACACACACAGGGCCAGGAGCTCGGACTCGACCCCTGCAACCTCAACTAGGTGAATACACACACACACACACACACACACACACACACACACACACACACACACACACACACACACACACACACACACAAACTGACATATTCATTTATACAGCCAGAAAACTAGAAATAGCGTTTATTTACTATAGATTCAAACTGTAACTTAAATAGAGTTTAAAGATTTCATTAACCTCTCCATGGTGAGTGGGTCGGGTAGGAGCTTGGTCTCATCTAGGTTACCTACGGTTGTGGCTGTCCTGGTGGGTGAAATTACTGGATGCAGTTTTCTGTGTGTCACCTCCAGTAATTCCACCCACCTGGATAGTCTGTGCCGTAGACCAGCTAGACAAGATTAAGTTTCCATCCGGTAGTGAACAGATGGATTCCTGGATACATGAACATGAGAATGTAGTAATGTTGAGGCAGTCCTTGGGGTAGTGAAGAAGGAGAAACATTCTGAGGGAGACGGGTAGATTCCTGGAATCTTGAACCTGGGGAAGGCATGAATACTGGTTGTTGAGAAAGACCTTAGGGAAGTGGGGAAGGGAAGAGATCAGGGAGACCACGAATGGATTCCTGGATACTTGAACCTGGGGAAGTAGATGGTCCTGGTTGCTGAGGCAGACCTTGGGGAAATTGGGAAGAATTACTGAAGGGACACAGATGTACTCCTGGACGCATGAACCTGGGAAAAGCATCAAAAACAATAAATGGGTGGGTGGGTATACCTTCAAGACGAAATACTGGCCTCCACGCGGCAGGGTCTGGAAATTCAGAGATGACTCTGAGGCTTACAGTGGTCGCAAACTTTTTAGATATATCTAATATTTTATATACTACAGTGTGTATCAACTCATTGATACAGTGGATATCTTCTTCAATCTACTTGCTACCTCCACAAGTAGGTCCCACCCACCTATTATATGACCAAGTGTTGCACTTTAAAGTAAGTCAGGCAGTCGTGGCAGTTCCTCTTGCTGGCCACTGTCAGCCATGGTCCCAACAAACACCGCCAGTTAAGTGCTAAAAAATCGACTTTTTCTTAACATAAAATTTGTAGAACGTCTAAATTCAAGAATGAGAGAGGTGAATGACACTTAAACGTTTTCTTTTTCCTTAATGCAAGGGTTAGGTAAAAGAACAAATATGCAAATAATGTAACATTTTATTGCAGCGACGTTTTGCTTTCCACGAGCTTAGTTGAGCCTTTACAAACAATACAGGAACACAGAGGATATATATAGGTAACATTGTGTTGTGAAAGATCATACGCACACAGTGACTTGAATCATACTTAATCACCATTTCGACGACTATTAAACAGAAAATAAGGCATTTTCGTTATATCTAGTTATCCTCAAAACTATGAACCTCTCCTTCATATAACAACCAAAAGTTACATCTACTACTACTACTACTACTATTACTACTACTATTACTACTACTATTACTACTACTATTACTACTACTATTACTACTACTATTACTACTATTACTACTATTACTATTACTACTGTGTGTGTCTTATTTTCCTCTATGCATGTATGTTTGTGTGTCGTTAGTTTCATTATAAAGAGACAGAACTGGCGAATGCTATTTTTTTGTGCTAAATATTAGCATGAAATGTAGCACAACATAATTAGCGGAACATTATTTTAAAATATGTTTTATACAAAATACCAATATTCCGTAAGGCATATGATCACCAAGACAACTCGTCCATGAAAATTATCCTTCACCTGAGTAGATGTGACTGATGCATAAAGATTACGAACATGCCATTATAACACCCCTTTCAATATATTCGGTCAAATTTTAAAATAATTTTTGTCTTTATAATATTGAAAATACGCGTTCCATTGTGAATAATATGATGGACATTGGCTGTTCACAGATAATATTGGTACACAAGCCCTTCTCTTTGCTGTTTCCTGAAGGTAAACAATAGACATGTGTGGGACAGTAAGAGGATACAGATAACATATGCCGTCATTGATGAGAGTCCTGGACATTAATGAAGTGCAGGTATTGGATACCAGTGACGTGATGCCCTTTCAATGGTATGCCAAAAGAGATGTTGACTGTATACAGGCATCAGATAAAGCAAGCTAGAAGGGCTGACTGGCAAACAGTGAAAACACTCGCAATCATTGACTACATTACCAGTATGAGTTTGGTAGACAAATGTGGCACCCAAACTGGCACTGTGGAATGTGTCAGAAAGAGCTGCAAGGATGTTGCAGTACTAAATGCACATATGTTCCTGGTGAAAATTGGCAAGCCCAAATTGGCTGATTTTCATCTATCATAAGGCAGATAATAAGAAAATACCAGATGAAGGCTCAGCCAACATGTCGCTTCCATGGCAATGTACGTGATCCATTTCATCTGCAGGAAGGTGCACTCTTCCCTCATACTATTCCTTTTACTGAAAAGCAGAAAAAAGGCACAGAGACGATGTTATGTATGTCGGTACACAGCCAGAAAGCCACCAGAAACGAAGAGATACATGATATATCTAAGTTGTGTGATATTCGTCTGTGCCTCAAGCTATCTTTTGAGAAATATTATACTTTGAAGCAGTTCTAATATGACAAAACTTTTATATAATAGTGTTGCATGGCAGAAACAATCATTAGATATATAAATCAAATTATTGTGCAGATAGAAAGTGAATATTGATACTCTTATGATCGGTTGTGCTTCCCGAGCTATTTCAGCTATTGAAATCAGAATATTTTTCATTGCAAAATGTTTTGATCAGTATTAATCAGTGCATACAAAAATCCATTGGAAATCGCATTTTATTTCGCTTAGAAAAAACGAAAACTGAAAAAGTTAATTGGAGCTTCAGCGCCGATGTTGCCAACAACGCCGGGTCAATTTTGGTCAACTTCAGTACATCATAAAACGGTAAGTTTATATCAGATTACAGTCAGTTTAGTCTCATTCGATTTAGAAAAAGTAAACCCTATTATACTGTATATTATTCAAAATCTTCCCACAGTTCAAGGGCTAGTACGCCACCCACTAGAATCAACTAACATCCTGGTGCCTATCTAGGATATACTACCATTCCCTAATATGCCCCTCATTGTCACTGGCTAACACTGTGGTATCTAGTATGCCACTCCGTGCCATCGACTAACACCATGGTAGTACCTAACTAGTTCAAGGTGAAAAGGGGCAAGATGTATAAGGAGATTTACCGACACGTCTCGTCCTCCTCAGAACGCCAGGTGACTTGAGGCAGCAGGTGCAAGGTGACTAATACTCACCTTAACTATTGACTATTAGGTGAATACAGACAACTGATGTAAGGAGAGTTGCCCACAGCCTCTCTTTGGCCCAATATTGAACCCGGGACTTCGAGTGTAATCCCCGAAGTCAATACCATTGAGCTACGTTGATGTCGTTATTGATGATATCATTGACGTTATTGATAATGTTTGTGATGTCATTATTGATGTTATGTAAATGTTATGTTACTGATGTCACTGATGTTACTGATAAGTTATTGATGATATTGACAATTCGTTATTAATGTTAATAGTGATGACGTTACTGATATGGATAATTCGTAATTGATGACGTTATTGATAATGTTATTGATAATGTTACTGATGTCGCTAGTGACGTCTTTACTGTTGCCGGTATTGATATCTTGATGTCGTTATTGATGATATTAATGTTGATGTTATTGGTATTAATGATGTTATTTAAGTTAACGATGTTATTGTTGTCACTGATATTATTGATGTTATTGATAATATTGTTATTGATTTTGATAACGTCGTTATTGATATCGTTATAGATGTTATTGATATTGATAATGTTATTGACACCATTGGAATTATTGATATTGATAACGTAAATGTTGATGTTATTGATGTTATTAACGTTGTTACTTATATCGTTATTGATAATGTTACTGATATTGATGACAGTATCATCACCATCTTATAGAGATGGTTGTTTAGTGTGTGTAAATTAATATATCGTAATTTGTTAAAATTATTTATTTATTTAGGACAAACTGAACTTGAACCAACGTGTATAGCATGAATACGTATACATTTTAGTTTGTATACTCATACAGTGAGAGTATTCACCTAGGTAAAATTTTCATTGAGTATACATAGAGGGAAAATATTAATGCAGAAGGAATATTCCTACGGGGGGTATATTCATATAGGGAGAATATTCATAAGGTGGTTTCCATAGGGAGAATGTTCGTGCAGTAAGAATATTCCCACGGAGAATATTCAGGCAGTAAAAATGTTCCCACTGAGAATATTGCTGCAGTAAGAATATTCCCACGGAGAATATTCGTGCAGTATGAATATCCCACGGAGAACATTTGTGCAATAAGAATATTTTCACGGAGAATATTCGTGCAGTATGAATATTCCCACGGAGAATATTCGATGTTCGTACAAAGAGAATATTTATACAGGGAAGATACACAGATAGAATGTTGATACAGGGAGGATATTCAGACAAGAATATTTATATAAAATCTGTAGGGGCATCAGCAATAGCATCAGGAGCAAAATAGCATATACATCAGCTGTACTAGCATCTCCAGCTAGGAACCAGTAGCAACAGTAGTAGCGTTAGCAGGAGCATCCACAACAGATGCAACAGTAAGAAAAGCAAAAGTAATTGTAGCAGCAATAAAAAAAATATAAGCAGCAACAACGGTGACATTAACAACAACAACATTAACAATAACAAAACTACAGTAGCATTTGCATCAGAATTAACAATAGGAATAGAAGCGGCAGCAACATTATCAACAACAACAAAGTATTTAAAAAAAATACACAAACAGCCAAAATAACAACAGTTACAGTACCAACAAAATGACATCAGCAACAGCAATAACAATAACAAAAAATACAATAGCAGCTGCATTATTTATTTCAAAAGTAGCAACAGGCACAGAATAATCAGCAACAACGGTATCAACAACACAAAAACAATGGGGAATCCAACAGTGGCCCAACAACAATACTAACATCAACAACAACACCTACAACAGCTGTACGAGTTAAAATTTAGTCAAAATCTCTTATTGTTAGATTTTAACTATAATTCAGTTTGAACAATCCTTTGCATATTAATACGAACACAGGCAGACAAAGAAAGACCTGATGGACCTGACTGTGACTCGAGTCTATGCACAAGGAACAATCCTCTAGCAAATAAAGTCAAAGGCAAACAGAGAGAATAGTTTCTGAATACCCATATAGTCCCCCTACCAATATTTACAATTTATAGCAAGTGAAGTGAAGCAACAAGACGTTAATGAGTGAGTACAGTGAGTTTACTCACTGCTTTTCACGTCTGACAAGATAGACCAACATGTGACTACTCGTCCAGCCAGTCAGTCTGCCATTTACTAGGTGTGAAAACATCAACTTTGTTACGTTGCTAGTCCTCACTCAGCTAGTTACAGTATAATTCTGACAACGAATCAGAGTAGCCGGGGCCGCTCGGCAGCTGCCCCGATCTAACTGCCAGTTTGGCTGGTGCAGAAGGAATACTGGAAGTGGTTGTTTGATGAGCGCAAAATACTTGTAACTTGTAATGTTCATATTACACCTTTTTTTCCCCGAAGATTCATTCCATTGTTACGATTTATAGACATATTTTGCACCTGAAATTGTTCTTCATGCTTGAGTGCATCAAAACCACGTATCTGAAAGGTTTATTTCTTAATGATGGTACGAGCCTGATTGTTCTTCTCTGTACTCTGTCCATTATGTCTTCGTATTGTATGCAATTTGAAGATCATAACTGGACGGCATATTCAAGATGCGCTCTCACAAGTGAATTATGATGTTAAGGTATCTGGTGCTACGTATTCGAAGTCTGTTAAGGTATCTGGTGCTACATATTCGAAGTCCCTACCTATGGAACCTAGCATTCTTTTAGTCTTGCTGCTCGCTGATAGACATTATTTGGTAACTTCGAGGAAGTTGTTCACGATCACTCCAACGTCCTTTTTTTTTCTCTCTTGTTTCGGTTACTTTGTTGCCAAACATTTCGTACTCGTACTTGAGAACGTTATATCCACATTATATTTGCACCTGTCAACACTGAAACTCATTTCGAGGTCTCCGACCACAGTGCTAACCTATCTACTTCACTTTGGATACTCAAATAATTTGCTTTTGATGATGCAGTTTTCCAAAATTTTGTATCAGCACATTTTGCTGTATTTGATGTTAGGTCTATCTCGAGAACTTTCACAAACCTTTACCTCCTTACTACGTCTGGCCACTCAGACACTACTCTGTTAAGTGTTACTGTCTGATCCCTATATGTGGGCCAGTCATTTATACTGGCAAGAAGTTTCTTGTTTACAACATTTGCACTCACCTAGGAACACCATCTTCGATGCTGTTCCTAGGTGAATGCCTTATGTATATTTAAATAAACTACTTCATTTGAGAGTTTTATTCCACTTTGTTCTATTAAGAATGGAAAAAATAGGTGGTCAGACAAGATCTTTAGTTGTGGAAGCCACGATAATTCTCAGTGATTTTTCTGGAAAATTAATTTATTTGTTCTTAGTAATAATAGTCTCCATTTGTGTACATGAAATTGATATTTTATTAATGAGATGATAGTTCAGGTCACAAGTTTTGTCACTTTCTAAATATTGTGGTAACGTTTGCTAGTTTTCATAGCACCATTGTTAGTCTTTTACAGGAGTCGCATATATTAGTGTGTCTTTAACATATCTACTGAGCACCATTGTTAGTCGCTAATATCAGTGTGTGTAACATAACAGAGTACCATTGTTAGTCTCACAGCAGTGTTTCTGTAACATAATTACCAAATCTCAGTGTAGTATTTATGCTACCTGAAGACGGTACCGGTGGTCACTACCCTCGCTCTCCCGCTGACCAGTTCTACATCAGGCTTTCTGGATGATGGTCTGATCAACCAGGCTATTGGTACTAGTCTCACCAAGTCCAACGTATGTACCACAGCTCACCTAACCCAAAGCTGGTTGAGAGGTACCTTGTCATGTTAATCGAGGATAATCCAGGATAACAGAGTATCAAGAGAACTGTGCTTTCGTTTCCGCTTGGGGCGTTAGGTCCTCTTTCCAGCAACTGACTCGCTGTAAATTCTTAACTTCCAGATACCTATTTACTGCTTAGTGGCCAGGAACAGTATGTGCCAGGAAACATGCCTGTAAATCTCGACTACCTCAGGGTTTAGCCCGGGTCCATTGGTTGTGAGTCGAACGCTACGGCAGAGTAAGTTAGCAATACAATATTTCTGAAGGAAGTGAATAGAAGATACAAGAATACAAGTATAATGTTTTATTATAATAATGTTACATTTTACACAAAGTTTTGTACAGAGCGAGGTGTTTAACCCTTAAACTGTCCAAGCAGATCTATGTTCACATGCGTAGTGCTCCAAATGTAGATCTACTCTCTCTTTTTTTTTTTTTTTTTTTTTTTTTTTGCATATTTTCAAATATAACAACAAAAAAAAGGAGATCAAAGTTTTTTTTTTTAAAAGTTTTCAAATGTAAAAAAAGAAAAGATTTACTTTTTTTTTTTTGCATATTTTCAAATGTTGAAAAAACGTAGATCTACGTTTGGACAGTTTAAGGGTTAAGCAAACTGAAACGCTTTAAACAGACAAAAACTAAACAGGGAGAAACCTTTTAAGCAGCAAAACGTTTCATTAAGAGCCAAATGATTTAAACAGCGTGACACATCTTATACTGAGCAGAATTTTTGAGACAGAGCGATATGTTTTAAACTGAGAGAAAGGTGTTAAGAGGAGCGAAAAAAAATTTGAGTGAAACGTTTTATACAGATCGAAACGTTTTAAACAGTCTAACGTTTAAAACTTAACAATACTTTTTAAACAGAGGGACACTGCAAGCCGAGAAAAACACTGAAAACATTAATAATCGTCTTAAAAACGAGAGCTAAACGTTTTAAACAGCTAAACGTTTTCACCTGTCTTATCCTCATTACAGCTTGCAGCATGTTGCTGCATCTGAATGAGAAATTTGTAATAAATGAACTACCACTGAGAATACTGTGATACACGGAGACTACTAATGAGAATACTGAGAAACAGAAAAATTTAATTAACACGAATACTCTACAAAAAAATAACAAATTTAATCTCATAAATCAAAGAAAAATCTTTGTATCATAGAAAACTCAGAATGACTTGAGGCGCTTTTGTACAGCTGTATACACGTGTATCGTAATACGAGCTTCAGGTAATGATATACTCGTGTGTAATGCTGTATACACATGTGTAATGCTACAAACACATGTGTAATCTTACGTATTCGTGTGCAATGCTGGATAAACATGTGTGATGCTGCTTGCACATTCATAATGCTAATTACACGTTTGTAATGCTTGATATTCAAGTGTAATTCTGTATACACTTGTGAAATGATTTGTACACCTGTATTGCTGGAGATAAATGTGAACTGTTAAATATGTGTGGAGCCCTCCCCCATATACACATTCATATATTTACACACACACACACACACACATACACACACACACACACACATACACACACACACACACACACACACACACTTATACGTACGTACATGTGTAAAGCCACACACATTTGGAAAGCTACAATCACATGTGTGCACATGTGTGCGGGGCCAGGAGCTGAGTCTCGACCCCTGCAGCCACAATTAGGTGAGTAAAATCAGGTGAGTACACATGCACTGCTACCCAAACAATTTTGTACAGGTACACGTGTTATGAACGCTTCAGCAACTACAATGACTTTCACTACACTCACTAGACTTTCAAATCAAACTTAATTTGAACTAAGTTCACTGTGGCTGTAGCTTTGCGAAAATCAGATTGAACATCACAAACACATGATAGTTCACTGCTATGAAAATAATAATAAATATTACGATTACATTCGCTAGGACAGGCTCAACAAATTAGTATATTATATATTATGTTAATTTTAGTAAGGCTATAGAGGTTGCAAAGTTAGTAATAGACGGAATTGAAAGAAAATACCGACAAGTTGGTAAGTAAGACACATGTGCAACAGTCAGGTAGCTTTATTCCGAAACGTTTCTCCTACACAGTAGGCTTCTTCAGTCGCGTACAGAAAAGTTGATAGAAGCAGTAGAGTTGTGAAGACGATGTAATCAGTCCATGGAGACGTAGTTTTGAGGTGGTCAGTCCCTCAGCCTGGACAAGAGTATTTGTTCCATACTCGGAAACAATGTGAATTTGAAGTGACAATATGGAGTCTTATATACTGTCAAAAGGAGAAGTGTAGTACACTAGTAGAAGAATGTAAGCGTTGAGAGGTCAGGTCCCTCTCAAATCAAACCATTTTCACTTGTAAAAGTTGTCCAAGGTGTTTACTGTTGTGTACCAAGATAAATTGTGTTGCAGTGTCTGACAGAGTGAATATTAAAACAGCATAAAATACTTCGTTATTCCTCTCTTTGCTAATATGATATATATATATATATATATATATATATATATATATATATATATATATATATATATATATATATATATATATATATATATATATATATATATACAAATACACTGGTTAACAATTTTTGAAGAGTTGTATGCTTCTTAAATGAGATTCGTTAATTATTGTGTATTTTCATGTTCTAAATCCAAATATCACCTTGAAAAATGCTTATTGGCTATATGTTTAAAGATACGAGACATGTAATATTTGATTATTTTATTATAACCTACAATATGTGTCAGTATGTTTTAAACAATAATCCGTACCTACTCTCTGCCTTTTTGTTTGACACTTATAGTGGTCTGAAGAATCATCTCTTGCCAATGTCCAGCAACAGTCTGCAAGTATTCTTGTGCCCCATTTGGCCTGGTACCATTTTTCCATGGTTGAAATATCTTGGTGAAACCTTTCACCATGTTCGTCACTAATTGCCCCACAGTTCGCTGGAAGTGTGAGTCCAAAAAGTGGATTTTAAGAGACATGTCACATCCCATGTCCTTGTAAGCCTTGATGAAGTTTTCCACCAATTCTTCATAGTTGCCTTCCCTCCTGTCTCCGAGAAATCGCTTCGCCACTAACTTGAATGCTTCCCAAGCAGCTTTCTCCTCTCCATTGAAGGTCTGATTCAAAGTCACCATCTTTAAGAAGCTGTCGAATCTGAGGACCATTGAAGACTCCCTCTCTTATCTTAGCGTCGCTCAGTGAGGGAAATTTTGATGTAAAATACTTGAATCCCTGACCGAATTTGTCCATAGCTTTTGCCAAGTTTTTCATGAGCCCAGTTTTATGGATGAATGGTTGAGAGAACCGACATGTTGATAAATTAGACACATGTGCAACTCTTGGGTATCTTTATTGAGGAAACGTTTCGCCAAACAGTGGCTTTATCAGTCCATACGTAGGAGAAACTTGAAGAACAGGAGGAGAATGAGGTAATCAGTCCCTCAACTTTGAGTCGATGTGTTCATTTCATCAATCTTGAATAGAATACGGCATATGAGCGGAGAAGCAGCTTATAAACCGTATGGCAGGAGAGGTGCAGCAGTCATAGGTGGTGTCACATTTGTTCAATGTGGAAGTAGGTCGTGCCCAAGAATTAGGCAAGCGAAGAATTCCTAAGTATTAAGATCCCAAGAAGTTGGGACATCGACTCAAAGTTGAGGGACTGATTACCTCATTCTCCTCCTGTTCTTCAAGTTTCTCCTACGTATGGACTGATGAAGCCACTGTGTGGCGAAACGTTTCCTCAATAAAGATACCCAAGAGTTGCACATGTGTCTAATTTATCAACATGTCGGTTCTCTGAACCATTCATCTACAAACCTGTCAGACACTGCAACTTCTTGGGATCTTAACACTTAGGAATTCTTCGCTTGCCTAATTCTTGGGCACGACCTACTTCCACATTGAACAAATGTGACACCACCTACGACTGCTGCACCTCTCCTGCCATACGGTTTATAAGCTGCTTCTCCGCTCATATGCCGTATTCTATTCAAGATTGATGAAATGAACACATCGACTCAAAGTTGAGGGACTGATTACCTCATTCTCCTCCTGTTCTTCAAGTTTCTCCTACGTATGGACTGATGAAGCCACTGTGTGGCGAAACGTTTCCTCAATAAAGATACCCAAGAGTTGCACATGTGTCTAACTTATTATCAGCCCAGTTTTATGTGTAGTGGTGGTAGTAAAATTTTGTTTGATTCAATGAGAGGTGGATGTTGAACATTTTTCATCCCAGGCTCCAATGACTGACTAGGTGGCCAGTCTCTCCTGATGTAGTGGGAACCTCTTGCACGGCAGTACACTTGGTGTATCCGCCCTGCAAGCCCATCACAAGATCAACAACCTACCTTTCACCTCAAAATAAAAACTTGCACATCACAATCATCTTCTATGACTGCTGTAACAATAATGAAGGTCAGTGAGACTGAGTGTGGTAAGAAACACACTGCCACAAGCCTGTTGGAACCTGTTGTGACACGTAGGTCTATATTGAAAAGTAGAGCTAACAAACAATTTTAACCATGATATTCATTATTAGTGACCTAAAATTAGTTGGAAATTGCAACTATTTTTTCGGAAACAATTTGGTTGTTGACCAGTGTTTTATATATATATATATATATATATATATATATATATATATATATATATATATATATATATATATATATATATATATATATAT